>NC_142935.1:42296272-42391272 GCF_046866305.1 Octopus bimaculoides | reverse complement strand
CATCAAAGCTCGATGGTCATTGACTTCCGTCTCTCTGAGAGCCACGATATAGTTTTAGTGACCTGAGGTCATTGAGTAGGTGGCCCTGTTTCCAAGACGACCTCAGGCCCTGTATATTTAAATTGCCTACTCTGAGCAAGGTCATGTTGGGCAATGAAATAGACGGAGGAGAGGGAAAGAGAGAGAGAGAGAGAGAGAGAGAGAGAGAGAGAGAGAGAGAGAGAGAGAGAGGAAAGACAGAGAGAGAGCTACTTATTGTAGTCTTGTAAGCAACGGGGTACAGGTGTTTCATCCATCTCGTTAGATGTGGGCTTTTCCACTTGTAAAGTCTTTTGATAAAGTTTTTTGCTAGATTCTCCATCAGAGTATTTGCTTGCTTTTTTTTTTAATGTGATATATGTGCTTTGATGTATTTGTATAATTTTTATGTGTAGATATGTTGATTGGTGATCTGATGAAATGGCTCTAAGTGATGTGTCTATGTTTGTCAATGTAGTCCATTAGTGTTTTTTTTATGATTGGATTTATGCCAGTGTAGATTTTGTTCATGCTAGGATTTGTGATCGAAAATGTTGTGTGTGTGAATTAGGCTGTGCTTATAATGGTGGTATCCGTTATAGTGGAAGTAGTTGTGGTAGTGATGGAGATGACGTTGACAATGTTAGTGTTTCAGAGGCATCTCTCTCATGTGTTCCTATCAACCAGTCTTTTTGATTGATGTATCTTTGTTACTCTTTCTTTTCTTGGCCTTGTTAAACGTTTGCCATTTAGGCTCGTCACAAGCTGCATCATTTCATTATATGACATGCCCGAGTACCCCGAAGAGGGGGAGGGGTATATGTTTGGGAGGTTGTTGGTGATTTGTTTAAGTAGCTGTTGTTGTTGGTGCTGGTGATCGTGGTTATGATGCTGGTGCTGCTGCTGATGCTCATGGCAATGCTGCAGTAATTATTGCTTCTGTTTCTGCAGGTTTTAGTTTCTATCTTGATGATGTGGCGACCTGCCTCTGCTGGTGTTGTTGCTGCTGATAAAATAGCTCTTCTATTCTTTCGAAATGTTCGAATACCCTCAATGAAGTTATATAACAACTTCGTCTTTATTTTTGTTTTCTTTTCTTGTCTTATTCCTATTATAATCTTCGATAAATTTTCAAAGTTATTCATTCTGAACTTCCCCTGATAGACACTTTGCATGAATTCCCTTTATATTTAACTTATATTGAATCACAATTTCATCAATTGACATTCCACCTGCATTTCTCTATTCCTTACATTTTGTCACACTATGCATATACATATGTGTGTATATATGTGTGTATGTGTGTGCGTGTGTGAGTGCGTGTTTGTGTGTGTGTCTGTGCATACATACATACAAACATATATGCACACCAGCATTCAACCTGGGTTTTCCCTTGCTCTTGTCTACCCTTCCGTACCTGACCTTTTCTTCCCAAGACCATTGTCCTCAGTGATACCACCCTACCCCCACCACATCACCAACTCATTCACTTGCACCCCTTATAACCTGATTTACTGCAGCCTCTACTCTGTCTGCCATTCCCCGTACATTGGACAAACTGGCCGGCAAACTGTTTTGCAGGACATCTTCGAGACACCACACTCGGGAATGACACCATCGCGTCACTCTATTACAGTTCGCCACAGAGACCACACGGATTCCCACCTCCATCTAGAGCTGGTATTAATATTCTGCCCCTCTTTACTTAACTCACCTCCACACACATTTTCAAACCACACAATTCTTACCTTCCCTTCATGCCCACAACCACTTCTCTCACACATCTATTCTGATTAAAACATTACCAACACAACGCACGCCATTTTCGCCTAGCCAATATGTAAATTGTGCGTAGACACGTGTACATACACACAGACGCACAAACACACACAAACGCACAAACACACACAAACAAACACACACACTCTGCACACACACACAGATTCCTTCCTCTTACCCTACACGCTAACTAACACCCACACACGCACATACACATTTCTTCTTCCAACTGCTCATGCTCTAGCATTCACACTCTCACAGCCATTCACATACTTACAGCAAACAAGTATACAAACATAAATCCACACTTTCCAACACCTACCGCTTGAGTAACTTCTGTTCCTTGCAATAACAGGATGTCACACGTAACACTCTCCTTTAACAACGCTCACATATGTCAGATAGCCTCACATACATATACATATACAAGCACCCATAGACACGTACAAACACAGTGTGTATACACGCACACATTAGCTTCATATACACACAGTTTAACAGCATAAGATTAACAGACGTCTATGCATACACACACACACGCACAAACGCACAAACACCCACACGCACACACACACACACACACACACACACACACACACACACACACACACACACACACGTCTGATACCCTTACAGATATATATCAGATAGCTTCAGACATATAAACGACCTTACACGCATACACGCACGCACAAACACAGCGTTTACGTGCACACACTACTTGCTCGCACGCACACATAAGCACGCGCGTGTTCTCATGTACACGTACATATGCACACATTAGCTTCATGTACACACACCTGCATGCACGAGATGGCACAAACGCACACATATGCCAGACATATGTTAACCCCTTGCCACCCACGCCACAAGCCAACTTCTTCCTCTTCCAGTCATTTCAGCATGACTTCATCAAATAATTCAGATATATTTGTCTTTTCCCTCTATATTTTCATTTCTTCATCTATGCTTGTGCCAAGGTTTGAAATGTTAAAAATCTTCCTACATTTTACCTGAGCGTAGATTTACTTGATCCTGTATGTTGTTCTTTTACCTTCTCTTTGTGCTGATTTTGATTTTTGGAGCATCTGGGAATCGTGTTGTTAGTGTGTTGAAGACATCTGCGTTTATTTGTAGTATTTGTATGTATGGTGGTGGTGCGTTGTGTGTAGGGAAAACAAAGATTTCGACGGTAGTGTCTGTGATTTTTAAGATGGGTGAATATTTCTGTATTTTTGATGTCTATGGCTGAGAGGTTGGTAGTGTTTGTGGAGTTCGGTTGGTGTCTGTGCTATTGTCAGTGTTTGAGGTGAGAGTACTGGTGAAGGTGGTGGTGTTGGTGGTGTTGGTGGTGGTGCTGTTGTTTCTTGTTGAGTGTGTGTATTACAGCCGTTGGGTGGCTCGGGCTGCTTGCGCCTCGTCTTCCTTTCTGACGGTTCTGCAGTTTTTCTTCGTCTTTTTGTTGTGGGGAACTTGTGCCATTCCTTCTTAACCTCAGTACTCGAAAGGTCTGACTTGTTTGGGTCTAGAAGGGGAATATCTACGGGGATTTTGTTTTACGAGGCTTCGTCTGTTGCTGCTATTGGTTGTGGTGGTGGTGGTGGTGGTGGTCTCTTGTTGTTGGTGTTGTTATTGGTTTTTCAGCGACGGCTGGAGACAGAATCGACGTTGTTGTCGGTGATGGTGATGTCAATGGCGTTGGTGATGCGGTGACCACTAGATTTTGTTGCCGCTGTGTTTGCTGTTGCTGTGCTGGAGCTGCCACCACTGCTGGTGTTGGTAATAATGCTGGCTGTTCCTCGTTGTTGCATTTTGGGTAATAGACCTTGAGGTGATTCGCACTTCCACAGAAGTAGCATTTCGGTTTCCTGCCCTCTACGACCACGTGCAACTTTGTGCCGTCTGGCAGAGTTATCGAGTCGGGGATATAATTTATGCTCACTTGTTCAATTTGATTAAGGAGCTCCATCTTTTAACCCGACCAAATTTGTTGGTGCGACTTGTGCAGCTCAAGTATTGTGGCGATGTCCTCTATGTCTAAGAAGACTGCCACCACCAGCCAGTATATATTTATTTGTGGGGCACCTCCTCAATTTGGATTTTCGCAACACGCCGACCAAAGGATGTCAGCGCGAGCAGAAAATTCTCTAAATTTAGTGGCACTATGGATTACTTTTTTTTTTGCTTCTTACTCTGTTGCAAAACGCACTTCCACAGTCCTGATCTGTTTTCCAAACTTCACATACGTCTTCTCTTTCCAGATAGTTTTAAACTTAATTCCAGTTGTTGCTGTGTTGCTCGTTCTAGTCCTTTTTATCGTTTTGTTCATACATTTATAAATTATCGTTTTTCTGCTTGTGTCTTGAACTATTTCTGCTGGGATATTTAGTGAACCATTGTTCCCTTGTCTCACCAATAGCCCCTTTGAATTTTTCATAATCTCCAAAATGACATTTAGTTTTCCTTTGCATGCTTCACTGCGGAAATGAAACCGTTCAAGTTTGTTTTGTATTTGCTGCTTTTCGTGGTGGTGGTGGTGGTGGTGGTGGCGGTGGTGGTGCTGCTGGTGCTTGTTGAATACATAGGGGGGAGTTAATAGAGTACCGGTTGCTAAAATTGCTACTCTCCTCGACAACGGAATCCATATTGTTCTTACTCAAGAAGAACAAAATAGGTTTCCATTTTTAGGACTAAAATATCCAAGATTTGCCATTAAAAGGGAGAATTTTAACACCCAATCCTGTCTGGTGTACAAAACAATGTGTTATAAATACAACAGTTAAAAAAATGGGAAGCAATCTCACAACAAACTTCAATAGCCGACAACAAAAAATTCCAACTTATGAACTCACAAAGAACACGTAAAACACCCACCGACAACAACAAGCACCAACCTCTTGGCTAACACCTTGGCAAAAATCTTCAACTCTGCGTTGAGCAGAGTAATGGGCCTGATATTCTCTATTAGGTCCTCCTTGTTTAGGCCCTTTCGCAGCAGTGTCATCGAACCTCGACTGACAAAAGTGGGAATTCTCCCATTTTGTTGCCAATTGCAGCAGACGTGTGCCAAGAGGCCCGCAATCCAAACCCGGCAGTCTGCTTCTCGTGTAGCTTTTCATCGCTTCTTGTATTTCCTAGGCTGTTATCGATCTTTCGCAGCACTCCGCCTCGCAAACAACTTGGGCCCCACCGAAACAGCTCAAAATAGGCCTGACTTAGTGTCACGTGTGTATAAAGCCATCTCAACGAATTGATGATTGATATTAAAGACAGACGTGTTCTTGGAGTTCGTCTATCTCACATTCACATTATTGAATTCCCCAAACAAGATATGCTACATTGTCACATCATTACCATTCCAGACAGCTCCATCATTACACATCCACATTATACCTTCAATACGGGAGAACCTGTCAGAGGTCCTCTGGATATCTCTCGCAGCGGCTTCCTTCCCTGCCATACCAGTAAACCACAAAATCGTGCCAGCCAGCATCATCATCACCATGTGCATATATACATGCAGCAAGAAGGAGAAAGAAAAAGAAAACAAGGACTGGTTTTATTTTTATATTTATTCTTCATCTATCTCTCTATCTATGTATATATATATATATACATACATACATATATATATGTATATATATATATATATATATATATATATATATATATATATATATATATATATATATATATATACATATATATATATATATATACACACACATATATATATATATATATATATAAAACGGGGGTAGCTGATGAAGAAGAATGTTCTCTATGTGGCTTGTGTGTTTTCTCGTCTACGTTTTGTTTGCAATGCCCTGTACCCAGATATGCACCTATACATACAGGTGGATGTCGGTATGCACATACCTGTACGTATATATGCATATACTCATTTACTATTTGTTTTTACACACACACACACACACACACACACACACACACACACACATATATATGTATATATATATATATATATATATATATATATATATATATATATATATATAGTTGAATACATTTAAATTATGGTCTGGTTTTCACGTGTTTTTGTTAATGTGTTTTAAAAATATATATAATTTTTTTCTATATTTTACAATGTTGAAGTGTTTAAACATTAAAAACGAATTTTGTAATATTCTATTTTTGAATCATTTTGCAATATTTTTTGTTTTTAGTTAATTTTAGTTAATTTTTGTTTATTTTCAGATCATTAAAATGGAATATCAAGTTAAGAACAACCATCGTTTTCAACACCTCCTTCTTTTTGCTTTTAATGAAGGTTCTAAGGCCGCAAAAGCTCCTCGCGGCATTTGTGCTGTGTATGGAGAGGGTGCCATAGCTGAAAGAACCGCTCGTTCAAAAATGGAAATTTTGACCTCAAAGACGCAATTCGTTCTGGCCGTCCAGTTGAGTTCGATGAAGAGCGATTAAACCAACTTTTGCAGGAAAATTCTTGTCAAACGACAAGAGAACTGGCAGAGAAAATGGAATGCTTCCACACTGCTATAGAGAAACATCTTCAATCGATGGGAAAGGTTCAGAAGTACGGAGCATGCTTTAAGTGACAACAACAAAAATCAACGAACCACAATCTCCGCTGGTTTGCTTCCTCGTCACCGCTCAACTCATGGACACAAGCAACGATTTCTTTACCGAATCGTTACTGGCGACGAAAATTGGTGCCTGTACACCAATATGAAGCAGCGTAGGGTATGCCTTAGCCCCTGTAAACAAGCGATACTGCGCGTGATACAAGATCTTCATCCGCGTAAAACGATGTTGTGCGTACGGTGGGACTGGGAAGTGATTATCCATTACGAATTGCTTGAACGGAACCAAACGGTCAACGGGGAACTCTATGTTCAACGGATAGAACGACTCAACACGGGTATTCAAGAGAAAAGACCTAATCGGCAGCATGGAGTTCTGCTGCACTACAACAACCGCCTTCATATTGCCACTATGACCAAGGAAGCCATTCAAACGCATGGCTTGGAAGTACTTCCACACCCGCCGTACTCTCCTGATTTGGCACCAACGGATTTCTACTTCTTTCGATCTCTTTCAAATGCTATGCGTGGAGTTTCGTTCAGTACTGATGCAGAATTGAAAGATTGGATGGATCAATTTTTTTAGTCGAAATCGGGTGATTTCTACCAGCGAGGTATTGAAAATCTTGTTGAACGTTGGGAAGAAGTTGTAAACAACAAGGGTGGACACATTATTGATTAATCAGTTGTTATTTTATATTAAACCTTTAAAAAATTTAGATTAAAAAAACGCTGTAACTTAGTTGACAACCCAGTATGTATAATTTATTTACTCCTCCCGCGTGTGTGCATTTTTTAGAAGAGAAAAACACGTAGTAATTGAAGTAGAATAAATATCATTATCATACACAAACTTGTGTTTGTTTATGATATGACAATAATAAGTGAGTTGTATGTGTTATTTTATTTATCTATACAGTAATGGCAATGATATTATATTTTTGAAGTAGAACAAAAGCCCATATTTATACATCAAGTTCTCTCTGTTTATTACATGAAAACAGTTCAGCTGAATCATGTATTGAAAGCCTCGATCTCATATTTGTTGAAAGTTGAAGTGGCTTCACATGATGCCATAATACAGAAGACTTTATTGAAGCATTGAGCTCATCCACTTTCGTTCCTCTTGGAACAACTGGTAGCGTTTGTCGGCAGTCACCTGACAATAATACTGTGACATTTCTCACCATAGAATTGCAATTTCTAATGTCTCATAATGTTCTGTCCCCAGCTTCAAAAGTTTTTTGTGGGCCATGGTACATTCGTCCCAAACAATTAAGTGACATCTTTGAATGAGTTCACCCATTACAGAATTTTTGGATATATTACAAACTGGATTTTCTTTGTTAGATAAATCTAAAGGTAACTCGGGTAATAATGTTGCTGCAATTCCAATAGTAGCTGTAACCAAAGCTATTTTATTTTCTTGACGAAGGAGTTTATTTACAAATACCGGAACATCTAAGAAATAAAGAACTCCTGTGTTATTTTTAATACTTTTCATGACAGTGGAATATGCATGACGTTGATTATGTACAAGCTTAGGAAGATTATCATATATGCACATAGTCAGTTCACCCATATCATAGGAAATTTCTCTCATTATTTCAGTAGACAAAGTATTAAGATCCCATCTATTAGTTTGTGGGAGACCTAAATTTTTTATAGGTTCACATCCCATCGAAATAATTCGATCTTTTACTTGAATCAGAGCTGCATTGTATATTGCATCAGTGAAACCAATATTTTGCTCAGGATTATTGATCTGAAGTTGTTGCTTGAAATTTTAGACAAGATTATTTCTGAACATATTTCACAGTTGAACAGGACTACTTACTTCACAATTTTTTAGTATAATAGCACAAAGACATCTTAAAGTCTTAGGCGTGTTTGATATTGAAGCTTCTTCTAATGGAGCTTCCCATTGCTGATAATTTGCAAGCAACATAACTTAAAACACGCTTCTCGATATGTTCTACAAATTTCACCATCATCTTGTTTTAAACTTTCCCATGAAGTTGGTCCTCTTTTAACATGAAGACGGATTCTGAGATGAAGGCATTCATTTTGGTTTGGACGTACAGCATATAATGTACCAACTGTATATACCAAATTAATGCCAGAATGACCATGAACTTTGTACCTACTTTTCGTGTGTTCCATTTATTATTACTCCATGTGTAATAAGAAAGGAAGAGAAAGAGAGAAAGAAAGAAAGAAGGAAAGAAAGAAAGAAAGAAAGAAAGAACGAAAGAGAGGGAAATTGGCAGATAGAAAAGAGAGAAAATCATAGAGATCGCAACTATTTTTAGTTTCATTTTGAGGGACAAAGAGACAAATTACTTTGACATAGCATGCAAGAGTCTTAGTTTCACTTTGCAGAACAAATAAAGAGACAGAATATCTTTGAAGTAGCATGGCAGAGAGACAGACAGGCACACATATGGAGAATATAGAGTGGAGAGAGACTAGATGGGACATAGAAGGAAAATCATAGAGAGAGGGCATCTGGTTTTTGCTTAACTTTGTAGGACAAACAGACAGGCAGAATCTCTCTTTTATATATTTTTCTTAAATATATATATATATATATATATATATATATATATATATATAATATATATATATATATATATATATATATATATATATATATATATATTGAAGGAAGACATTTATACTTAATATTCACCATAGGAGTGTTAGTGTTTCATTGTTCTATGTTTTGTATTCTAATGATTCTTCATTTGCTTTTATTTATATATTTTTTTACGCAACAGATTTATTCATGGTTATATCAACTTGCTTTTTTCTGTAAGTTACCGTACATTTCTCATCTTAGCTTCACGTCTAATTACGAATATTTTATTTTTTGTTTTTGTTCTTCATATTCTAACTATTTCTTCGATACCAAAACTGAGGCTTTGTTGCTTTGCTTCTAAGAAACCTTTCCTGCCTTGATATATTGTCCTCTTCGCTCCCTTTTAACTATACCTAATTTCGTTCTTGCTCTGTTAATTGACATCTATAGACTAGACTCCTGGTTTTCATCTGTTTGCCTACTGACAATTAATCGTTTTCGTCATATCTGACTTAGCTTTTTCGCTCTGCCATTTTGAAGGGGCCAAATTAGTGAATTATTCATTTTTCTCCTTACGACTATGCAAACAACCAAAGTTAATTTAACCTGCGGGTTAGCTAAACTGCTTTTGTATGTGTTACAAGTTATGTAAGACATAAATTTTATCTTTGAAATATAGGCAGTCTTTATTTATCTTTTCTATTTTTTCAATTTTTTCTATTGATTAATTTTTATCAAAACATTTAGCAATTTTCGTTGCTAAATCATGAGTTGTATAGTGGCAGTCAAGTTAGTGTAATTTCCATCTATTTATATACAGGACGAAGTGTATAACTTACACCAGATTTTAAACTTTCATTATCGTATACTATCTGCGTCTTGTCATCTATACAAGCTGTATATACGCTTGATGTTTATTACCCTCCTCTACCAGGTTCTTTTCGCCCACCATTACATAGTATGTTGTACTTTAAAATCTTTAGGTACCTTCTCCATATATCAGAAGCATTTACCATTACAGCATCTAGCAGGATTACTACGCGTGACCAAGTGAGAACATGAATATTTATTCACGGTATCTTGAGACTTTAAAGAGACATCTAGTAATTTCCAAGAAAAAAAAGTTAACTGTTCAAGTAGGATCCTCTGCTTTCAATACACTTATTGTAGCTCTCCAGCAATATTAAAGTCTTCTAAATAAAACACTTCTAATATGAAGGTGCCCAACCAGAACACTTTTCACAACCTCGCATGTCGGTTTCAGTTTGGGGAACATTCAAAGGTTTCGAGGAGCATGTTCTGTACTGCAGGATGGATAAGGAACAGTTTTCATGCCCATTTCTTTCAATTAGTTGGTAACCAGGATAGAATTATGAATTGGTGAATTGTCCTGGTGCATTGTCATCTTCCGAGGAAATCTCTCTCGGTACTCCTTCAAAACATTCACAAAGTAAATTTTGTTGATTGTCTGACCAGAGGAGACACAGTGGATGTGGATGACACCGTTACTGTCGGAAAAGCGGATTATCATGAGCCTCCCGGTGGACTTACTTTACTTAGACTCTTCTGCTAGCAAAAAGCAGATGCTCGGCACATACCAGTTAATTCATAACATTTCATATTTCTCTACGTTTTTTTCCCCAGTTTAACACACAAGTTCATTATCTGGCGAGCTTGTAAGTTGTCCTCACGTCCAGATTGAATTCTTCGCAATGATCACTTGTGAAAAGCAGTGTTTAGTGGAATGTGTCCCAAGTACCGTTACAACCGCTTTTATATTTTATAAGAAAAGATGGCATGTTAGCTTATTTTAGTAATGATATACTATAACTGCAATAATCTAGGACAGTTATAGCTGTTTCTTCGAAGAAAGTGTCAAAACGTCTGTAACTCACAAAGATTGGTATTATTAAACCATCTTGCTCTTGATCTACACCTTGATTTCCTGCTCGATTGAAGTATCCGTTATGCGATTTGTTCTCACACCATCCTAATCACAAATCCGCTGTACTAGAGCTGCGATCTCTCAGTGCTGAGAAATAGCAGTTTATTGAAGACAGTTTCCTTGATCTCCGTATTACACACCCTGACGAGTAGGTTACTCTGGAGGTCCTTGTGAGGAACACCTTTTAAACAGCAGGTATCCGTGATTGTACACTTTCTGTACTCAACATCCCTAAGCTTAATTGAGAATAGGCACAAAATCGAATTGAAGCTATAGAGTTCGGCTTTTCTAATCACCTCTTCTTCAATGAGGACCGTATGTAGTGCCAGCGGCTGTAATTCTAGTATCCAGGTCGGGATCCTGTTTCTCATCACTCTTGAATATTGCTCAGAGGTACTTACTACTTGTCACACTCTCTCTTTCACTCTCTCTTGCTTTCTCTTTCTCTCTTTCTTTCACTCTTTTTCACTCAATCGCACACAAATCATATACATATATACAAATTATGTTTTTAAATGGAACATTAGCGTAGCATATAGGAAAGTAAAACAACATTGTTTAAGAGACATATCGAAGTGAAAGCATGTTTTGATTGCAATACTTATAACATATTAACGATTTTACTGAATTAGCCTTTGTCGGAAGGAAAAATTAGAAAAATGCACGCAAAATCCTATGTCACCGATGGTATTCGTTTATTTAATTTTCTGTACAATGATACTTCCAAAATCAAAAACAAAAGTGACTATGACTTGTGAAATGGAGTTTAATAAAACTTTATATTAAGAAAAGTAACTGCTGTGCATCGTTTTAAAATATACATTAATAAATAGCATCATTTATAACATGGTAAAACTGATAAATGTATATAATACGTGTAAATATATGTGATTCAAATATTGAGACAATATCGATCAAATTGTCGCATAAAACTATTGAGCCATTCCAGAATCAGAATGAGCTAATGTGTACTTATGATTTAACTCAGCACATCCAGTGCCAATGTCCGTGAAGAAAAACCCATCGACAACATGTTTCAACGAAGCGTCTTATAACTAATCCCCTGCAGCATGAGTGAGTGTTAGGATCTATAGCTGTATATCTACAACAAGTAGTCGCCGTTGCACTTTTCGCTACAGCAACATTGCTGCAGCATAATTGAGTGTTAGGATCTAAAGCTGTATTTCCACAACAAGTAGTCGCCGTTGCACTTTTCGCTACAGCAACATTGTTGCAGCATAATTGAGTGTTAGGATCTATAGCTGTGTTTCCACAACAAGTAGTCGCCGTTGCACTTTTCGCTACAGCAACATTGTTGCAGCATAATTGAGTGTTAGGATTTAAAGCTGTATTTCCACAACAAGTAGTCGCCGTTGCACTTTTCGCTACAGCAACATTGTTGCAACATAATTGAGTGTTAGGATCTAAAGCTGTATTTCCACAACAAGTAGTCGCCGTTGCACTTTTCGCTACAGCAACATTGTTGCAGCATAATTGAGTGTTAGGATCTATAGCTGTATTTCCACAACAAGTAGTCGCCGTTGCACTTTTCGCTACAGCAACATTGTTGCAGCATAGTTGAATGCTAAGATTTATAGGTACATTTCCACAACAAGGGAAAAAGAACCATGGGCATGAAAGATGAGTGGCCTTTAGTTCTGCAAAATAAAAATAAAAAACACAAATCAGGACATGAAGGAGTATTACAGACAAGCACATATATTTTTAAAGGATAAAGTTCACTCAAGCAACAGGTACGTATTATATAAACAAGTTGTATAAAATACTTCGGAAACATATAAAGATATTTTAGTAAAGTAAATTTGCACAAACCTACTGGAAATAGAGGAAAATCATGTGTCAGCAATTACGCAACTTTCAGATAAAATTTATAAATTAAAATTAGTGAATACTCACTAATTTTCTAACGTAAATAGTTGTATTTACTAATTAATCTCTATTCTAGACTATTATCTAACATATGACGTAAAATGTGTTTTATTATACTAGTATTGACAGAGGTATATTTTATACTAAATTATTATAAATAATATAATCTCTATAATATTTATTTAGATATATTATAAGATTTGATATGTTTCTAATTATAATCGTTAAAATTTCCTTAGGTAGAGCATTTTCAATATATATATATATATATATATATATATATATATATATATATATATATATATATATATATCTTAATTGTACTTTAGGTATTTAATATTTTAAAATATAATTGTAATTTTTATTTTTAATCTAATTTTTTAACTTTTAATTTTTAACATTTACCCGTACATAATAATAATATACATAACCTTAAGCATATAGGTCAACAGGGCTTTTTCTTTAGTCTGAATAGAGCATCAGTATTGTTTTACAGATATCAATATTAGTTTAAACAATATTTTAATAATAATAAGGTTTAATACCTCAATATTATGATAGTAGTAGAAAAACCCTAACCTATAATAGTGTTGCCACTCTGACCAGAGAAACCTTTATAACCATATCCATGTATAATGCTTACACCTTCCCTTTCCTTAGAAGTGATTGCCCCTTATACTATAACTACTAGATAAGCGACAATAAAATCAGAGACAGTTAGAATTCTGCCTAGAACCAATTACTAGCCTGATAGCCTTGGCTATGTCAAGATGGATTTTTATGTATTCTTCTTCCCACTTGGATTTGAAATGTTGCCACAATTATAATATGTCTATTCTACTGTAATTTTCTACATTTTCGTGCAGCTGAAGATTGCTCTACATATTGCATTTAATGTAATGCTCGCATTACTTAAATAAATGGAGTAGCATGAAACGTGCGTACTGCAATCATCTTTAAAATCCGTGCTGCTTATTTTGATTTTTTGATCACCTCGCTTTTGGAATGGCTTTTGTATAATAGCATACTATATTCTGGAGAAGTATCTTTTCTTTGTGGATAGGTCGTAGGTGATCTTTTTCTAGCATATCGGATATCGAGTAGACAAACGAAAGAATGGTGATCAACACATTTATTGGGAGCTACATATATGGATGAAAACAATTTAATTCAAACCCTTGATTCTCTGAGTTTCAAGTGTGTAGCTAGTTTTCGGCCATTCACTCTAAATGAGAGATGACAGTCAATGTTTACTGCTGGACTGGTTGAGAAAAGTCACGCAGTGTCGATGTCTGATGGTGGTATTTCAGCGACGATTACCTGGAAAATACCGCATGATGAACAGAAAGTCGGTGATGCTGAATCTTCCAAGTAATTGTTGTAGCTGAAATACCAAACTCAAACTTCGACACCACGTAACCTTTCTCGACTAATTGCAGGCTGACGTTCACTAGTAAACATTGACTCCCATCAAACGAACTTTCAATCAGACTCAATGACTGAAGACTAGCTACATGCTTGAAACTCAGAGAACCAGGAAGTTTAAATCAAATTGTTTTGATCTCTGTAGATATATATATATATATATATATATATATATATATATATATATATATATATATATATATATATACATCGAGCAGATATTCAGGAGTGAACATTTATGTAGATATTATTATTGTTATTATTGATAAAAGCAATAATAATATACATGGTTGCAGGCCTAAATTTGCGTTATATAACCATATAATTAAAATTCATATCATAAGGCCACAGGAATGTCCTTGCTTGCTAGACATAAGAGTTAAAACCCTCATTAAACTACCAATGATAACACTGAAAAAAAAAAGCAATAGAAAACAACAGCACTTGGGGAAACGGATAAAAAATAAAAATTCCTTCACAAACCTATATAGCAAAATGCTATATAGGTATCTGCTGATGAAAAAATGAGTTATGTCAAGCCATAAACCGGTCCACGAGTAAACTAATACCAAGGAATATATAGCATTCTGCTATATAGAAATGTGAAGGACTGTTTTTGTACCCGTTTGCTCGAATTCTTCTGTTTTCTGTTATTTTCAGTGTTATCATTGGTGGTTTAATGAGGGCTGTAAATCATATGTTTATCAGGCAGGAACCTTCATGTCTCCTAGTGATATGAATTATATATATGTATATATATAAACTGTGGGTATGGGTGTATCATATCTACTATGTATATTTCCTATTTAGCATTGGGTAGTTTCATCTATGAGGACGTACTCCTGTATTTTTCTGAGCGTTTTTGTCCTTTGGGTGCCTGGATAAGATACAAATGTCAAGTTGACCCAGGTTGCCTCCATGTTGGTCCTTCACATGTTGGTAGAGTATGGAGGACTGTTTTTTTTTTGTCATATTGTCTCAAATGCTCATTTAGTCGCTCCGCAATGCACTTAGATGTCTCCATTATGTATGTCATGTGCTTGTCTTTATAAGCAACTCTTATTCATCTTATGCTGTAAAATAATTTCTAGTTCTACAGTTAATGCCAGGGCTAATCCTACATACCATGCTGTTATCATTGGTGCATATAGTATTCTCAAAGTGGTACGTACTACATTGTTATGATTTGACGGAGTTCACTGACTTTTCAACAATCTTAATGTTGAGTTTGGTCTCCTTCAGTGCTTTCGTATATCTACGGGCTACTTCTCCAAGGGGTGTGGCCTCTACAAACATCACTCCTTAATATTTGTCGGTTTTATACCACGTGTTCACCCTGTTTGCTTTGTCACAAGTTCTTTGTATCTTATTCCTGTCTTTGTTTTTTTTATATCTAGGGCAGGTACCACCGGTATCATTACATATAATGTTATCTTTCCAGCACCCTTGTATGCTCGAGCCATATCTTTCTGATAATATCCAGAGAATTGCAAGCGGTGCATGAAGTTCTGTGTATGTTTTTCGTTTCATAGCGCTTGCATTATGGAGACAAGTAGCTCATTATCCTAAGCCTGCTATCATTATGTTAATTTTCATGATGTGACAAACATACATACATATATACATATGTACACACACACATACATGCATACACACACATGCATACACACACATGCATACATACAAAAGAGGAAACAACAAAAGCTGTAAAATCTAAACTAAACCTGGAACAGCTACGGCTCGTGATGAAAACGATGGCAAGAAAAGCCCCTTCATGGCAAATACTGGGTTAAACTAAACAAAAACGAAATAGACAAAGCAAAATCCCAACAATGTCAGAGAAGTCAGGACTCAAGAAAGAGACCGAAGGATTTTTTTATTTGCAGCACAAAACGAAAGTGAGATGGAGAAGAAAAAATAAATCATATTGTCTCTGGCGGCCCAGTTTTGGCTAAGAAAGAATATATTCAGTGACACGACAGAGTTGGGACCTATATACACTGAAAGCTATGGCAACACTGGAACGACAACAGAAAAAAAAGACGGTAGAGGGACACGCCTGAAAAGGTCACAGAAAATGTGAAAGCAACCATACTCTGGGATATGCCAATATACACAGGTAGAGAAATTAAAGTCAATAGGCCGGATATAGCTGTCAGAGAGCATCAAGAAAAAATGCTTTCTAATCGATGTATCAATATCAACAGATGACAATATTCCTCTAAAAGAAACGGAGAAACTTTCAAAATAAAAAGGTCTGGAAATTCGAATGTGGAGCCTAAAAACAGAAACAGTTTCTATCATAGTAAGCACATTACGGATGATGAAAAAATATTAAGATAAGTACATGACAAAAACACCAGGACTAAGAAGTATATGTAAACAAACAGAAAATAGCACTTCTAGGTACTGCACACATCCTGCGTAAAATATCTTGAATATAGCAAAAATAAAATCATCACAACAAACAACAGCACATACCCAAGGCACACGTAGCTGCGCTCAGTAGTGCAGCGAAGGCATATGATAAAAATAAGGCTACTGAATATTATTATTATTATTATTATTAATAATAATAATAATAATAATAATAATAATAATAATAATAATAATAATAATGATAAAGATGAGCAACAGCAAATATTCTGCTCAATATCATAAATTTGATTGTCAGTTGTTTGACCATAACCAGTTGAGCATGTCCCTTGGTGTCTGACGATATGTGCATCTCTGATCATGAGCGGAAGTAGTGGGGGAGCATCATGGCCATGTGTTGAGAGGAATTCTTTGGGGTTTGAATTATTCACTTTTGGAAACATGGGTGTTTTGCTCAACATCATTAATGGGCAACTCGACCAGAAGAAAATTCTAACTGGGCCCCACCTGTGAGGTCATGCACCGTTTATCTTGATATGAGATCACCATGTCGTGCACATATGGTTGTGATGCATGTGCCTGGTGTACCCTTATCAGATGGGTAGTCATGATGGGTATAATGGGCTTCGTATATTTTACCCCAGTGTCACTTTGATGGCATGCCCTGCTCTCTCACTCAATAATGATGATGACGATGAGTAGTAGTAGTAGTAGTAGTAGTAGTAGTAGTAGTAGTAGTAGTAGTAGTAATGCCCTGATGCAGTCCCAGGCATTCGCACTCATGTCTTCTGATCTTAACTGATTGGAAGTGTTATCATGTACATAGTTTTGTTTTGGTATAAAAGATGCACTACAGCAAATATTCTGCTCAATACTACAGATTTACTTGTCAGTTACTTGTCCTTAGTGTCTGATGACATGTGCATCTCTGATCACGAGCATAAGTAGTGTGGGAATATCATAGCTATATGTTGAGAGGAATTCTTTGAGGATTGATTAATTCACCTCTGGAAATATGGGTGCTTCGTTCAATATCTTGAATCACCACCATTCTCGCACAAATGATTGTGATGTATGTGCCTTGTGTAACCTTATTAAACGGGTAGTCATGAAGGGTATACTGGGCTTCGCGTCACTTTGATGAAATGAACTGCTCTCTCCCTCAATGAAATAATAATAATCATTATAAAAAAAGTAATAATGATAATAATCTACAGAAGCCGTACCGAGAATTGTTTTTTTATTTGATAACCAAGGATGTATGCCAATATTGACCACGATGAAGGTGTAGAAACATGCATGGAGGCCTTCCAAAAGCGGTCAAACAAAAGTATTCCTTCAAATTTTCTCTGTAGACTATTGAGGTTTGTGTTACAAAGTAACACAATGAAGTTTAGACAAAGATTTTACCACCAGCAGAAGGGTTGTGCCATGGGGACACTCATGGCAGTTAATTTCGCTAATGTTTTTATGACGAAATTCGAGACACAGTTACTGAAGACATTCAAATTCCTTCATGGTCATGAACCAATACTCTGGTTACAGTTCAGTGATGACGTATTTTTTGTCTGGGAAGAATCACAAGATAGTTTAATGGACTTCTTGCATTTCTGTGGCTGTTATGTTAAAAACTATGGTTTTAAGTCCAACATAACATTTACGTCTAGTTTTTCAAAAACTAGCGTTGAATTTTTGGACACAAATGTCAAGTTTTCTGGAGGCAGAATAGTGACAGAGTTATTTTGCAAGCCCACGTCATCCCACATTTATCTCCACCGTCACTCCGATCATCCACAACATATTATTCGGTCAAATCCAAAATCCCAATTTTTGAGGATAAAACGGATTTGTACTGACATAGTGATTACGGCAAACATGCAAATGCTTTCGGACATCATTATGTCAAACGCGGTTACAGTGAATCCCGATTAAAGGAAATAGCAAATGAAATAGCTAAGATTAGCAAAGATACTCAAACCTTCACGCATAATTTTAGCAAACAAAATACAATAGATGACCGAATTCTTTTAGTGATTAACTGGCACCGACATTTTGCTGGCATTTCAAAAGTGTTGCATGAAAGTTACCAGCATGTGGCGAAAAGATATCCTCGTTTCAAACAGATATTTCCTCAGCAGTCTATTGTAGCCGTTAGACGGAATAAGAATATAAGAGAATTATTGCCCTCTATTTCTGACTCCAAAACGAACATTGGACTATCTGCACACAGTACCTTGAAAAACGGCCGCAAGAGAGGTTCATTGCGCAACAACATGAGTCAAGTGTATTCCAGCAGGAATCATAACAGAAATGTTACGATTTATACAGAAGGGGGACATGTAGAAATTCCCATTTGGTGTACGCGGCAGGATGCAGGAAACGCAACTTGATTTATGTTGGTTGTACAACAGAACAATTAAACAAAAGGTTTAACGGACACAGATTCGACGTCAGGCACAATAACGGTAGTTCGACAGAACTTGCTGTGCATTTCGTTTCAAACGGCTGCAATTTCGAAGAAGACCTGAAAGTGCATATTCTCAGAAAATGTTTTGAATCTGCTTCACTTTCACTTCTCAGAATTCTTCAGGAGAAATATGTTTGTGTTTTACTAACATCACACGTCCGGGAGGAATGAATAAAATGACAGGAGAATATCATCAAATTTATACAAAGCTGTTTGATTAAATACTCTTCCTTTTTCTTTTCTTTTCTGCTTTCCTCTTATTTTTCAGTCTATTTTTTTTCTGTCTTTTTCTTTTCGCTTGTTATAAAAATGTAACTTAAAGACTTAAAATGTCATTCCATCAACATTTGAACTCTGACAGCTCTCGTTCGTACTTTAAATTAAAATTTCTCTAATTTTCTATTTTTATCACTTCTTATTGTGAATTTGACAAAGACGTACTGTCGAAATATCTTTCAACCAATAAAATATCTATTACAATCGAATCACGCTCTTCTTCTTCACTGATTATCTCTGTGAAAAGTTACGGCAATCTTTTTGAAATAATAATAATAATAATAATAATAATAATAATAATAATAATAATAATAATAATAATAATAATAATAATAATAATAATAATAATAATAATAATAATAATAATAATAATAATAATAATAATAATAATAATAATAATAATAATAATAATAATAATAATAATAATAATAATAATAATAATAATAATAATAATAATAATAATAATAATAATAATAATAATAATAATAATATTAATAATAATAATAATAATAATAATAATAATAATAATAATAATAATAATAATAATAATAATAATAATAATAATAATAATAATAATAATAATAATAATAATAATAATAATAATAATAATAATAGGGTTTATCATAGCAGCCCAAGATCAATGCCTACCTACAAGGAACTACCAGGCCAACATATTAAAGAACGACAGCTCCCCAATAAGTCGTGTATGTCAACAAGAAAATGAGACCATTGATCATGTTGTCTCCATGTGCAGTTTTCTTAGGCCTTCAGAGTATCTCAACAGGCATGATAGAGCTGCACAGTATATTCACTTGGTAATTTGCAAAAACCTGGATTTGCCCCATGATAAAAACTGGTAGGGACACAAACCACCCCCAGTACTCGAAAATGATCACATCTCACTCCTCTTGAACTTCACCATTCAAACTGGCAGAAAGATAGATGCAAATATGACAGACATCATGTTGAAAGACTTTAGACAAAACTCATGCCTCCTCATTGATATGACAATCCCAATCGATATAAACGTATCTATCATGACCTACCAAAAACCGAGCAAGTATAAAAATCTTGAAATAGAAATTAACAAAATGTGGAACCTGAAGACTAAAACAATACCTGTTGTCATGGGTGCCCTAGAAATGACAGTAAAAGGGGCTGATTGCTACCTAGGAAACCCCAAAATGATAGAAATTCAAAAGATAGTGTCCATGGAAACTGCCCATATCCTACGTAAAATACTGTCAATGTAATCTCAAATTTTAAAACAAACACAGTTTTCTTATGGTTTCTTAAACATTCTCCAGAACGTACAATACCAAATATATGGTACCCTAGGCATAACACCAACATGAACTTCTGACTTGTTGTTTCTTGAGGTCTCTGGGTGAGACTTGGATCCAACTTGTACAAGTGCAAAGCAAAAGTCAAACATGATAATAATAATAATAATAAAAATAATATTAATAATAATAATAATAATAATAATAATAATAATAATAATAATAATAATAATAAAAATAATATTAATAATAATAATGATAATAATAATAATAATAATAATAATAATAATAATAATAATAATAATAATAATAATAATAAAAATAAAAATAATAATAAAAATAATAATAATAATAATAATAATAATAATAATAATAATAATAATAATAATAATAATAATAATAATAATAATAATAATAATAATAATAATAATAATAATAATAATAAGGATATAAGGATATAATTTCAGTTAATGATGTTGATATTACAGATCTCAGCCACCTGTACTATGCATCCGCAAAAATCTCAACGGATCTATGTGGCGAAAAGATTAGAAAACGACAACACTCCCACAAAAAGCCTTCTTGGCAAGAGCGCATTCAACACCAAATTAAGCTGCTTAGATCTGACATAGAATGTTTGAAAAACCTTAAATTTGATAAGAGTATCAAACCTACAAAGACCCAAAAACTAAAGAAAAAATATAATGTGAAAACCATAGTTGACATTGATACCACCATAGAAACCATCAAGCAAAAGGTATGTGCTAAAGCTGCCCGTATAGCAAGGTATGAAAAGCGTGTTAGATTCTTCAGAGATAATAACATGTTCAAAAATAACCCCAAAAATTTCTACAGGAAGATAGGGAAAACACCAGTAACAATAAAGTCTGTCCCATCAAAAGAAGAAGTGCAAGAATTTTGGAATAAAATCTGGGCAGAAGATAAAACACACAATGAAAAGGCCCCTTGGACTGATAGAATATCTACAGACCTAGACTCCTTAGAGGAGCAAAAGTGGGAGGGGGTCAAGGTAGAAGATATAAGATCTGCTCTCGGGAGGTCAAGCAAATGGAAGTCTCCAGGAAAGGATAAAATTCCTAACTTCTGGTTGAATGCCTTCCCAGAGAGCCATGAACTGCTAACAAAACTTTACAACGATGTTTTGCAAAATCCTAGTTTGATGCCCTCCTGGTTAGTTAATGGTTTAACATTCCTGCTTCCAAAAAATGAGGAAACAAACGAACCAAAAACTTATCGACCCATAACCTGCTGAACAACAATGTATAAGACGCTAACATCTGTCCTAACCGAGTACACCTATAGTTTTTTAATAGAAAGTAGCATATTCCCTAATGAGCAAAAGGGATGTAAACGTGGATGTTATGGTTGTAAAGATCAGCTACTCATCAATAAGATGATCTTAGAAGATTGTCACAAGCGACACAAAAACTTGTCAATAGCCTGGATAGACTATAAAAAGGCCTTTGATAGCCTACCACATAGCTGGATTAGGAAATGTCTGGAAACGTAAAAAATAGCTCCTACTCTGCGAAACTTTTTATCTGTAAGTATGAGATCATGGAGAACCACACTGACGTTGAACAATGACAATGAATCTCTAAATACTGGAGATGTAAGAATTTCATGTGGCATTTTCCAGGGTGACTCACTATCACCACTCCTCTTCTGTCTAGCCCTAATACCGCTCTCAAAATTGCTCAATGATGCACAGTATGGTTATAAAATATTTGATAAAAATATATATCATCTCATTTACATGGATGATTTAAAGCTCTTGGCAAAAAATGACCAACAACTCAAAGGCCTACTAGCGATTGTTAAACAATTCAGTGATGACATCAGGATGCAATTTGGCCTTGATAAATGTGCAAAAGCTACCTTTATCAAAGGAAAAATGACAAAAACATCTAATGTGAACCTTGACCAGCAAAATGTCATAAACGAGTTATAACCAACGGAGAGCTACAAATACCTAGGGGTAATTGAAGGGGACAATATCAAGCATTCAGTGATGAGGGAAAGGATCAGAAGAGAATGTTATCGCAGGGTGAGAGCAATACTGAAGACAGAGCAAAACGCAAGAAACAGGATCGAAGCGATCAATGCTCTAGCCATACCAGTCGTGACTTACAGTTTCAATATCGTTAACTGGTCAATTACTGAAATATGTAATCTTGATAGAAAAATATGAAAACTGTTGACAATGCATAGAATGCACCACCCTAAGGTAGATATAGAACGTCTTTATCTGCCAAGAAAAGAGGGAGGCCGAGGACTTCTACAGCTGGCATTAACAATGAAGGTAGCCACAATTGGCCTAGACACCTATCTGAAAAACTCTGAGGACTGGATGCTAAAACTTGTCTCAAAACATGAAAGCAAGAAAGCATCTTACTCAGTAACAAAACAGGCAAAGGACTACCTAAGTGAATTCCAATTGCAACAAATTCAAGAATTAGACGAACTAGAAACACCTTCAGAAAAAGCTAAGCGCTTGAAAACCCGTGCTAAAATTGCTGCCTTAGATATTATGACTGAAAAATGGCATGGAAAACCTCTCAATGGCAAATACCCAAAGATAGCGAATAATGCAGATATTGACAAAACCCTTGCCCATCAATGGCTAATGGCCTCTGGCTTGAAATCAGAAACAGAGGGGTTTATCATAGCAGCCCAAGATCAATGCCTACCTACAAAGAACTACCAGGCCAACATATTAAAGAACGGCAGCTCCCCATTACGTCGTATATGCCAACAAGAAAATAAGACCATCGATCATGTTGTCTCCATGTACAGTCTGCTTGCGCCTACAGAGTATCTCAACAGGCATGATAGAGCTGCACAATATATTCACTGGGTAATATGCAAAAACCTGGACTTGCCCCATGATAAAAACTGGTGGGAACACAAACCACCCCCAGTACTTGAAAATGGTCACATTGCACTCCTCTGGAACTTCACCATTCAAACTGACAGAAAGATAGACGCAAATAGGCCAGACATCATACTGAAAGACTTCAGACAAAAATCATGCCTCCTCATTGATATGACTGTCCCAATCGATATAAACGTATCTGTCAAGACCTACCAAAAACTGAGCAAATATAAAGATCTTGAAATAGAAATTAGCAAAATGTGGAATCTGAAAACGAAAACAATACCTATTGTCATAGGTGCCCTGGGAATGACAGCGAAACGGGCTGATTACTACCTAGCTCAGATACCAGAAAACCCCAAAATGGCTGAAGTTCAAAAGATAGTGCTCATGGGAACTGCCCATATCCTACGTAAAATACTGTCTATGTGATCTCAAATTTTAAAACAAACACATAATTTTCTTATGGTTTCTTAAACATTCACTTGAACAAAACTGTACAAATCCAATTATATGGTACCCTAGGCATAACACCTACATGAACTTCTAACTTGTTGTCTCTTGAGCTCTCTGGGTGAGACTTGGATCCAACTTGAACAAATGCAAAACAAAAGTCAAACATAAAATAATAATAATAATAATATTGTACCTCGTCTCAGCCACCTTTTCTTTAACACTTTGGCCAAAATATTAAACTCTGCGTTTAGCAGTATCATGGGCCGAAAATTCCCTAGTACGTCTCAACTGTTGCCGCCCTTCTTCAGCAGTTTCACCACAGTCCGACAAACAGCATTAGGAATTCTTCCCTTTTGTTGCCTTTACCAATCGTCTTTTCTAGCTTCCTAACTGGTTTTCCCTCTAATCTATTTCTCTCTGTTGCTAACTCTTTGCTAAATGCCATTGATTCTGTTCTAATCGCTCTCTTCAGGGTTATTACTACAGGTTTTTGACGAATGCCTCCGTCATATGCCGCTTGACATGTTAGCTACTCCTTCCAGTACCTGAATCCCTGTCTACGAGACCTTTCTATATCGACTGTGCAGATACCAAATTTGTGATCTGTGTAGGCGACCAATTTCAATTGTGGACACCCTATGCTACCTCTCTCCGTTGACCTAACAAATACTGCTCGATCTAGATTCTATCTGGATTACCCGTTGCGTTTGTTCCATGCCCACACTAGCACATCAGGGATATCAAGTCGATACCTGCCAGACAGCTGGAAGTTTCTGAGCAGGTTTCCAATACTTTTACATCCCTTTCTGCGCGTCCAAAATGCTATTCTAGCTCTCTACTAGTACTCTGCGTCTGTGGAATGCCTGCAGCAAGTTACACAATTCGAACTTGGCATCCTAAAGCCTTGGATGGCAATCAAGCTAGAATCAGTGTTGTATTTGGTGTAACCCTTTAAAAGAAAATCTCAAATAAACACACTCAAGCAGCAAACACTGTAAAATATCATTCTCATTCCTTGCAATAATAATTTCTTTTCAAGCTAAATAACGGCATAAAAGGGTAGATTTCCCTGGATAGCCTAAACACCAGATCTCTCACCCCCGGCAGGGCCCCCCTCAGAGGGTTCCGGAGTGGAAGACCAGACTCCACCCAGTCGTAGTCCTTTTACTGGTCAAAATATGCAACGTGCTCGCAAATGCAGGTGTCTGTTTGTAGAAGGCAATTAAGTGCCATAAACTAGACTTGCTACACAAGAACAATGGCTAAAAGAACAATGTTGGTGAAAACATCGAGGAGAATAATGTATGCGGGCAAAAACATTAAAGATGCAACACTACACTGATCGCATATCGCAGTTCCTGCAAAAGAAAAGTTGTTCTCAAATAACCAGAGGCAGATTTTTTAAGAGCATAGGAAGAGATACAAAAGATAATATGCCTCCTGAAGCAGAGGAAACCCACCAAAATTGGAATAACATCTGGGAGGAAGAAGTTTCCAACATCCACGACACCGAGTGGAGTCATTCCGTGAGATTTGAACTCCATAACCTGGAGTCTCCACTACAGGACCATGTGCGCATAACAACGGAAAATATAATTGCACAGGTATCAAAAGTGCCAAACTGTAAAACGGCAGATCAAGACGAAATTTCAGGCTACTGGCTCAAGTGGATTAGCTCAATACATAAGCAAATTTCGTTGCAATTAGACAACTGCTTACAGAGTAGTGCAATTCCGGAATGGATTGCAGAAGGAAAGACAACATTGTTGATGAAAAATCGGTCAAACGCAATGAGGTTGGCAATTGTCTTAACCTCTTATAGAAAGTGTTAATAGGCATTCTCGCAGGGAAAATACACACGTTCCTTGCGGAAAACAAGTCTACTTCCAGTAGAACAAAGTAGAACAGTCTACTTCCAGTAGAAAGAACAGAGGCCTAGAAAGAGCCCGGGGCACCAAGGACCACATTTTGATAGTTAACATTATAATGAAGAATTGCAAACTGTACCAAAACACTTGTGTATGGCCTGGATGAATTTTAAAAAGGCTTACGACATGTTGCTGCATTCGTGGGTTCTGGAAACTCGATATGTGTGGTATAACTGAGAATGTGTGTGCACTGATTAAGAACAGCGTGCTTAAATGGAAAACACGGCTTTGCTGTAACAACTAGCAATTAGCCGAAGTAACAATCAAAAGAGGTATCTTCCAGTGAAATTCTTGTTCATCTTTGTTATTTGTTATGGCCGTGATCTCACTTTCCGTAGGCCTACGCATAGTAAACGGGCATTATGAGCTGAGAGAAAAAGGAACTTGTCTCAGCCACCTTCTCTTCATGGATGCTTTGAAACTTCACAAAAAGAGAGCCTGAAATGGAGAGGCTGGTTGAGACTGTGCAGATGTGCAGCAAGCGTATAGGTTGGAATTCAGTATATCAAAGTGTGCCGTTCTCACTTTATAAGGGGAGGAAAAAGCAGATTCTAAGGGCATAGAAATGCCAAACGGAGAGCGAATGAGAGATTCGGATGATGATAGGTAAAAGTACCTTGGAATCCTAGAGCTGGACAATATCTTGCACAGAGAAATGAAAGACAAGAACGTAACTGCATATTTCAAGCGCCCCAAACTTCTCTCACAGTCAAAATTCAACTCAAGGAACCTTGTGATTGTGACTGCCATCAATATATGGGCTGTTGCTGTAGTCCGCTATAGTGCACCCATCTGGAAATGGACACAAGCGGAAATTAGCTAATTCGAAGCAATACCCGAGAGACAATGACAATTCATGGTGCCCTCCAGCCTAAGGCGAACGTACACAGACTATACATGAAGTAGTGTAAAGGTAAACGTAGGCTAATTAGCGTACGGGAGTACTTCAACAGTGAAAAAAGATACATTGCTGAATGTTTGACAAATAGCAAACAAAACCTGCAACAGTATGCTGCTAATGCAAAAGGTTTTGCACACAATGGAGATGAGAGTGCTAAGGAACTCCGATCACGAATAGTCAACGAGAGAAAAGAAACTCTACTCCGCATGAAATTACATGGCTATTTCCACCATGAAACTAACAAATTAAAAGAGCAGAAAACATCATAGAAGTGGCTCACCAAGGGTGACCTGAAAAAGGAGACTGAAAATCTAATCCTCGGTGCTCAAGATAAGGCGTTGAATACCAACTCAGTGAAAAAGGATATATACCACACAAGTGCAAAGGACCTCTGCATATTGTGTTGGAAGAGTGTCGAAAGCGTGATTCGCATTGTTAATGCTTCTGAAAGTCAAGTGCAAACATGACAAAGTAACCTAAAATCTTTGCCGGATGTATGGATATGAGGTTATGGGTTATTAGTACCAACACACACCAGAAAATGTAATGGACAAAAAAGGGAAAGCAAAAATCCTCTGGGACTTTGACTTCCGGACAGACAAGATGTTAAAGCACTAAAGGTCAGTAGTTACCTTTAGCGAAGACAAACAATAGTGCCTAATAATCGACATGACAGTGCCAGGAGATCAAAGTATTATCATGAAAGAAAGGGAAAAGGTTGATAAATATGGAGACCTGAAAATCGAGATCGCCAAACCGTAGCAGCTATTTAAGTCGAATATAGATGTTGTCATCGGTGCATTGGGTTTAATACCACTCAAGCATAAGAAACATCTGAAAAATTTAGAAATACCCTACAAGCTAGGTGTATTGCAAAAATCGGCATTACTTGGAACTGCACACATGTTGCGTAAAGCACTGTCTGCCTTAGATCCTTGATGTGATTTGACAAACAGTACAATCCCTCTTTAGACACAGTATCTTCCATCAACAAAATCATGATATTGGATACTGTGTGACTTGTTGGATAATGATAATAATAATAATAATAATAATAATAATAATAATAATAATAATAATAATAATAATAATAATAATGAATTTGAGAAGATCAGTAAATATAAAGACTTGTTAATAGAAATTTAAAAAATGTAGCACCTCAAGGCGACTACCATACCAGTGATTGTAGGATCTCTAGGAATGATAAAAAAAAAGGCACTGAAACCTATTTGAAAATGATACCAGGCTTACCATCCCAACAGGAAGTGCAAAAATCGTGCTAACTGGAACAACTCATGTACCGAGAAGAGCATTATCGCTGTGAAAACAACATCCATTCATGAATTTTTTTTTTTCTTAAATACATGTTTTACCTGTGAATTTGCGTGTGTAAACTGGGAATGCATACAACGAGTTTCTCTGCCCTAGGTGTACGGAAAACACTCGGCGAGAAATGGAAGAAAATTTGAAGAAAGAAGAAAAATAACAACATAATAATAATAATAATAATAATAATAATAATAATAATAATAATAATAATAATAATTATAAGAAGAAGAAGAAGAAGAAGAAGAAGAAGAAGAAGAAGACAGTAAATTAGAGTTAATGGAATGTTTCAGTACAATCAGAAAGATGTGTCTCAGAAGCTGGAGGGTGAAAGTAAGAAAGAAAGCGCAACACCGGATGCTGAAGAAAGCAATTGATATTGCTCAAACATCTGAGATAAGGAGGTACGACAATTAAATATGTTGATTAGCTGAAGGAATTCATGGAGTATATAACAAATGTGATACGCTTGATAAGTACTACCACACGAAATTTTCGGTCCTTCAATCAATTTGTTATTTTTACCTGGAGAAGAATGAAACGACTAAAAAGAATATGGAGATTATTAATTAGATCATCGAGATCATGAGAGATGGTAACGTGAATTGCTGATGTATGGAATAGTACACAGAATAAGATTTAAACCCCTATCGATTTCAACGATATTTGTGTCAGTTTTTCATTCCGGGGAACTACATCCCCATTGTATTATGAGACAAGCATCTAGGTATTCAACAAACAATTGATGAATGTAACTAGCTTACCGGGTTGAAAGCTTCAATGGAAATAGCCCCTGTTTCTGTCCTTACATATATCAATGAGATCGGGCGCTACAAAATCTGCATCGCAGTGCCAACCAAATTTCAGAAAAATTTTGCTAAGCTTAACGCGTGAAATAATCGTAAAGAAATTTTCTCAAAATGTGTTCATTTCAAGTGCTACCTACTGGAAAATTAGGTCTCCCTGTTTGGTGTTTAATCTTAATAAGAGACTTAAGTGAAAGAGATCTTAGCTTCCATTTATCTCTACGGGAGATAACCCGTCGTTAATAACTTAGCCGTTTTGTCCTTGCGTCTCACCACCTCCGTGAGTTGAAGGTAAAATTTATCTTCGTATAGTCTGATGAGTTCTCCACAAGGCTATAGATTTCGTGGATACGAAAACATTGATCATTCTATGACCAGACTTTAACTCTATTTACCATATATATATATATATATATATATATATATATATATATATATATATATATATATATGTATGTGTGTGTGTGTGTGTGTGTGTGTGTGTGTGTGTGTGTGTGTGTGTGTGTGTGTATCTTATATGATCACTCTACTGACACTGCCAAACTTGCCAAACTATTATCGTTAATTTATGACGCTGTCAGAGATGTCGGTGCATACTTAAACTTGAAGAGATCTAAAGTGGATCTCGGCACATATTGATCAGGAAATAATGGACTGTGCCGCTGGCCAGATTGTGAGACTTTTACTAACTCAGACAATATAATAACTTAGTAACACATGCACAGTTCATATACATCAAGGAAAGACATAATACTGGATTTCATTGCATATCATCGGCCTACTGTCTAGTGAAAGTTAACATCGATCTTGGTGGTTTTCAAATGAGGAACAAAAAAGGCCTTAACTAATGCCCTCGGCGTTATTAACGTTTTTCCAATCCACTAAGTCGTCGTTCATATATAATATCGGTAAAAAATAAAAAAAAATGAGAAAGCGAAGCGATAAGTGGGATACAAATGTTATTCCACTTTTTCTTACCTGTTACAAGCAGCAGGAAAGCAAAGATAATTAAAGATTTCAGCATCTTGGTAGTGTTTAGTTCAATTACCACAACAAAACTGATTCATGAAGATTTTACAACCTATATTTATACGTTTGGTGAAGAATTGAAACGAACTGCGTCGCAGTATAATACCTCAAATTTTATTTCCTCTCCACGCCTTCGCAAAACCTGTATGACAGGGATTTCGCATGAAAATGATTAAGAGATCAAAGGAGTCAAATTTTCTAAGATTGATTCAATTAATCATAGATACAAATACCTGAAAGTTATATTTAGTCATCTGCTTTTGTTTGTAGAAGATTTAATTGTCCGTATTTAATTTTCTGAAGTGGTGACATTTGTAGTTATCACGTTTTGCAGCATCTGTAAACAATACTATTATACGTTGATTAATTGTTTCCCATGCAGAGAAAGGCGAAATCTCTTTAAAATGAGAAGTATATTAAGTTTGTAAATTCTGAGATCAAAATTCATGCTAAACATCTGACACGTTTTATTATCTAATCCGTGACAATTGATATCTCGTTCTATAAACAAACATTATGGATTAGATAGATAGATAGACAGATTAGATAGATAGATAGATAGGTAGATAGATAGATAGATAGATAGATAGATAGATAGATAAATAGATAGATAGATAGATAGATAGATAGATAGATAAATAGATAGATAGATAGATAGATAGATAGATAGATAGATAGATAGATAGATAGATAGATAGAGAGTTCGGGCAAAGTGATTCAAAATTACTCTATATTATGTATATATGATTTCTGTGAATAAAAATTCATAATGATCTTAATAAAGGAACAGAGTAAAAAATAGATGTTGGTCCTATTGTTAAGTTGCGTCCTTACTTTACTGAAATTTTACTATATCGATCCCGAAATTGAACGTTAGTACTATGGAATTTGAATTCTGAACGTGAAGAAATACAAGGAAATACCTCAAAACGATTTCTTCGGAGTTCTGCCTATTTCGAACCTGGGTCCTCATTCCTAAGGTATTTTTCGATGTTATTATTATTATTATTATTATTATTATTATTATTATTATTATTATTATTATTATTATTATTATTATTAATCAGTCCATTAGCAGGAACGTCAACATCGTACCTGAAGAATTCTACCCACTTCACAGAATTGATCAAGGATACCCCCATTGAATCCAACCAGATGGTGAGTCTAGATGTGAGAAGTCTGTTCACCAAAGTCCCAACTGGTAAAGCACTATCGGTGATTCAAGAAAAACGAGTGACAGGCACCCCTCTAAAAGAACGTACTAGCATACCAATAAGAAACCTGATGGAAATGTTGACCTTCTGTGTTGAAACTACCTACTTCAGTATGGATACTGGTATACATATCGACCAGAAGAGGGCTTAGCTATGCGTTCGCCATTATATCGATAATAGACAATATTTACATGGATTACATTGAGAATGTGCCTTTTGGATCAACACCACTAAAACCAACCCTATGGCTGCGATATATTGATGACACCTTTATACACTGGCCACACCAGGAAGATGTCATAGTGCGCTTAGATCATGTGAACTCAATAAAACCATCCATACAGTTCACAATGGAAAAGGAAAAACACAATCAGCTAGCATTTCTGGACGTATTAATAACACGCACCAAGTATGGATTCAGGACATCCGTATACCGCAAGCCGACCTTCACTGGACGATACCCCAACTTCAATTCCCACTATCCATGCAGTGTAAAGAGATGGATTGCTCAGTGCCTAAAACATTGAGCAAAAAATATAAGAAGTGATTGTGATACACACCACGAAGAAATGATCAAGCTAAGTAACAATCTATTAAGTAACAACTACCCCCAAAACTAACTTAACCCCAAGATTCTGAGTTCGATTCCAGGCAGTGACCTGAATAATAACAATAACATCGAAAAATAGCTTAGGAATGAGAATCCAGGTTCGAAGTTTCCTCAAGACACCTGATGAAGGCTGAAGGGTATATTAGCCGAAATGTTTTGTTAACAACAAACAAGATGAGAACAAATATTTGTCAAATGTAAATAATGTACTATTATTGTGCCTAGCATCATACCTATGCTTATTGAAGCTGTTCTTTATTTTTCTGTTATGCGACCAACATGCATCAAATTGTTTTTGGTGCATTCCGTTGCGTGTATCAAATGGGCATCTTTACAAACCCCACCTTCTGTATAAATCATGCCATTCCTGTCATCATTTCTGGTGTAGTTGATTTGACTCCTGATGTATAAATAACAGGGCTTACCTCTTCTGATATAGCATTCAGAAGCCCAAAAAGAATATCTATTCTTATTAGAGGTACTGGTTTATAATTCTCTAATGTTTTTATTGCGCCTAAGAACTATAATAGGTGGAGGAAGAAATTTGCTCTAAACGAGAAAGGTTCCCTGAAATATGTTGTTAAATTTCCTGATCACAGTTTCGAAATGTCAGCGAAATTTTGTAACAAGTAAATCACTAAATTCATTTAGTCGTGCATTTTACTTTGACTGCTAATATTTGGTGTGAAAGACCGAAATTCATTGCTAATTTTAGCTGTCATTCGAGATTTCCTTTAATCGTGATTCATTATAACCGCATTTGAAGGCGGCGAGGTGGCAGAATTGCTAGAATGCCGGGCGAAATGCTTAGTGCTATTTCGTCAGCCCCTACCATCGAGGATGACTTTACTTTTCATCCTTTCGTAGTCAATAAATTAAGTGCCAGTTGAATACTGGGTCAATGCAATCGACTATCTCCCTCCCTCAAAAATTCCAGGCCTTGTGCCTATAGTAGAAAGCATTATAACCGCGATTGACATAATGACGTGCAAATGCATCTGCATATTTACAGTAATTTGTACCAACTACAAATCCGTTTTATCCTCAAAATGTGGGATTTAGAATTTGACTTATTTATTTGAGGAGGGCGATCGGAACGATTGTGTAGATACATGTGTGATGGCATCGGTTTGCCAAATGAATCTGTCAATCTGCGCCTTTCAGATAACTTCAATTCCGTGTTCAAATATTCGACGTAACTTTTTGAGAAACTCGACAAGAATTGTATGATAGACTTAAAGCGTATTTTTTTTGCGAAGAAGTCAAAGAAATGCAAACTTTTAACTTAGTTATTCGATCCCTAAAATAGGAGTAGTCCACATAGTGTAATTCGAGGTAAAATCCACTCAAAAATTCAAAGATTACTCTGCGTATTGAAGATATCGGTTATGTCCTCTTCTAGTTTCTTTCCTCCAACTCATAAAAGCATACACAGTGGGCACACATTCAGCCTCAACACGCTTGTCACTCTTATCTAGCCCTCTACAAACACTTACGACGGCAGCACAAACCTCTTTACCTTCAACTTTTTCTCCAAATGGTGCTTGAAGAAATTGATGACAACTTGAAAAAGACAGACTAGACAGCCTGTCATCAAGCTTTCCAGACGATTCCATGTGACAGCCTCTTTCTCCACAGAAACCACGCAGATGTTCGTGCCTTCTCTGTTAAAGAGAGGTAACACATTGATGTTAAAGCTACACAGGCTGGAGAGCTAGATTCGTCATACACCAGACAGCAGCGGCTAGACACAAGCCTACAAGTTGCTAAATTACGGATACTGAACGATTGTGTGCAGGACTACTCGTCTCACAGAATTCAACTCGGATAGGTTTGGTAGTGTGCGCTTCAGTGCCTGAAAACTTTAGCCCTAACAGTTAGTACTGCCTTACCAACGACTTGGTAAACTATCCACAATATCTGATCTAAAATTACCCCAGGAGAAGCCACTATTGCAGTCGATGCCCAACACCAATCTCAAGCCAACGTAACATACATTCTCAACTAACCTGCTATAGATATTTTGAGTTGTTTTCCCGCTAAGGGCTTGATCCTATTAGTAGACTGTTATGAGCATCTGGTTACATTGTAGATCTTAAACGCTCAATAATGATCTACAATTGACTGGTGAAGGAACAAAACATCTCACTCGAAATATGCATTCACCAGTTCACCCTTGTTTTCGCCGCCGTCTTTGATAGTATCACAGGATTCTGGCTATTTCAGCAGATACGACAGCTTTAGCCCACGCTAATGCACCATCGAATATGGCACCATTAATGACGACACACCAGCAGATGGATTTCTTGAGCAGTAGAACATGCCCCTTGAATAAGAGTCGGAATGTTAAGCGTTCAAGTCAGGTCAGAGATTTCTCGGGTTAAGTTGTGTCGATCATAGGCGATACGTGCATTTTCTCTTTCGGTATGGCCTTTCAGGCACAGCTTATTCCCAGCCCATTTCTGCATAATATTTGTATCTTGCTCTTGATCTATCCCCACTTCCTTTCCACCTGGAAGTCTGGCATGAACGAGGTTCCTAACAGTTTCATCAGATTCTCAGTCCAGCAACAGAAATCACCGCAGATCAACATGAACTTTCTTCTCCTAGAGCCTAGTTGCTAACACACAGATTTGTCCTGGTTTGTATGTGCTCAAATGCATAACTGATACTCTATCAGTATATTGACAACAAAATCTATATCTGGAGTGTCCGACATGAGTGATGTCTCTCGTGTATGCACACGCAGTTCTGAAAGTTGGACCCAGACTGACAGCTCCTTGAACAGCTGCCATTTAACGATGGTTTACTGTATCAAATGCCTTGGACTGATACGCATTGACCAGTACTCTAACAAAGTCAGATCTACTTCCGTTACATTTTACATCGCAAGTTATCGTGGTGAGATCCGCCAGGTTTCGTAGAGGCATATACATCTCTGACTGTACTACTGGCGAGTGTGAGACTCTTGTGGAGTATTTTTGCTAAAACCTTTAACTCTGTGTTGAGCATAGTTAGGGGTTTGAAATTTTCAATCACGTTCCCTTGTTATGATCATTTTCCAGTAGTGTCACTCCCCGGCTTAATCGACTGAAAATACTCCCAGTCTGTTTACCATCTACAGTGGATAGTTGCTAAAATGAGAGTAAATAAGTGTGGTATATAGACATATAGCTCATAGCGCAAACAATCCAAACCTGGTGATTTGCGCACCACAATCTACTCAGCACATATCACCCTTTTGTGTTGCAGAAGGAGTAAGAGTGTTGGCCAGACAATTACTGTGCAACTTCAGAATAAGAGTGACCTGTCCAATTTCAATAACTGGCTTTTAGTTCCTGGGAATGTTTTCTGTGCAGCATTTCTAAACAGGCTGGGAGAGGCTGTTGACTTTGTACTAGAGAACAAAAATGGATTTCACAACAACGTATTCTGTGTTCAGTAAATCGTCACACTCAAGAATATAACTGCACAGCAGGTTGAACATCTAATATCACAGAAGCTAAATTCTATTGACTTTAAAAATAAATTTTATAGTGTCTACTGAAAGTCCGTGTAAAGAATCGCTTTGCCCTATGATACTCCATGATGCTTTGTAAATATCTTTAAAATATTTTACTCAAATTTTCTATGCTATGTTCGAACGGAAACTGAGGAAAAAGACGTCATCGACAATATTACTGAAGTAAGACAAAGAAATGCTTTGTTTCGCCCCTTTTCTGTTCTCACTGGTAGTAGACTTTGTCCTAAACAAAACAAGCAATATACCGGAGAAAGGAATATATAGAAAAAGCATATACAAGACTGAAAGATCTCAAGTTTGCTGATGATATTAACCTGTTCGCTGAAGATAATAAAAAAACATCCAGCAGCTCATATCATATAGAACGAAATGCTGGAAATATTGGTCTAAGAATCAGTGTGAAGGAGATCAAAACAATGAGCATTACTTTAGATGACCTTCGAACATCAATCAATTTACAAAGTATCAAGGCTTCAAGATTGCAGAATTGTTAGCACACCGAGTAAATGCTTAGCGTCATATCATCCGTCTTTATGTTCTGTGACGAAATTCCGCACAGGTCGACTTTGCCTTTCATGTGATCGACTTACCTACTTCTGCTAAAATTGCTGGCTTTGTGCCAAAATTTGAAATTAATCTGCAAAATAACGATGTATAATAGATGTAAGAAAAATTAACCTATCCGGATAGCATCATGTATAAAAATACCAATATTGAGACTGACGATAACCATGGAATTGACAAAGCTGCAGCCGTATTCCAGAGAAACTGCGCTGTTTACCTCTTCAACAACATTAGCCCCTACACAAAGACCTGACTCTATCATAGTATGGTTCGCTCCAAAACACTCAAACCCTATGCGACATATTAGAGTAAAGCGAAATGGAAACGGAAGCCATATGTATGTGTTCTATCAAACGTGTTTGAAATTGATACTGATAATGTACTGGCAAATCTACAAATCTATTGGAGACATAGCATAAAAAAGTCAAAACAAGAACACTTGGTGTAATTGTTACTTCTGAAGTATAAAACTAGCAAGTCATATTCCGGCTATCAGAAAATCACCATTCTGAACCAGGTTTGAAATAGACACTATCGGAGCGAAAAGGAAAGAGAAGACCAGAGAAAACCGCAGCTAAGAGAAACTAGTAGCAACGATTGGATTACCTAATGTGTTCGCTAGCATGGGAGACACTGATACTGATATTTTATCGAACCCCAAGAAAAATGGAAGTTAAAGACTACCTCGTAACAAATACTACAACGTTACGTCGATTTCCCCCCCCCCCCCTGACACCTACAAAGTATAAAGAGAACGGGTAAGTGGTATACTAATGTTATTTCTGTTTTGCTTACATCGTTCCAACGTCAGAATGTTATAGAGATGTCTACAGTGAAACATTGTTGAAATTCCTAGAACAAGAACTGTTTCTTGGACTTCAGTGTATTAGTGTGTTTATAGATGAAGTTAAACAGCTGAGCTGCATCATAAGATAAATATACAATCTGTTACGTTTACCCACTCTGCTCGCTACTTCGATTTCTATAGCTAGGTACATTTTTATGAATGTCTTAATAATTATAATGCAAAACTAGATTATTGCAGATTGTGAAGTGCTTTGAGAATTACATCATTCTCATGCGTTTAACAACTTACACTCAATTTTTAAATCATCTCAATTACGTGCAGCATCGAAATAGCAGTAATCGACCAAAGGAAATCAGTTTATGCATCATTAAAGATAATTTAGGAAATCGATTCAACGGTTAAGTGCTAGGATGCATAAATGGTATTGAAACAAAACCTAGGAAAACGCAAATATGTTGGTTTGATATAAAGTAAATAAAACTGAAAGGTATTTATTTTCATATATATTTAAAATTGCAATGTGTGTGCATGTATAAGCAATCATTCATACACGCATGTATGTATGTATGCGTGCATGCATGTAGGTATGCATATAATTGTACGTACAAAGTTTGAATTGTTTCCAAAGGAATTTCTTTCCATTCTTCAGCTAAAACAGTTTCCAGTTCTTGTAGTGATGATGGTGAAGGATATCCACTCATTACTTGTGTTTCTAAAGTGCACCATAAATGTTCAATAATATTGAGATCTGGAGAATGTGGTTGCTACAGTTCCGCAACCATAGATGGAATTTGATCAGATAAAATGCTTAAATTGTCTTAACTATTAATTCTGTCATGAAGGGAGACCATTGGGCCTGCGGATTTCCAAGATAAAGCACCCCACCCCAGATCCAGTTGGGTCAAATGCTTCTGTTGACTGTCTCAACACGTATACTCGGCCGGTGGTCGGAAATGAGGTAAAGAATGTCTTGTCCGAGAAAATAACATTCATCCAGTGCACTAGGGACCAATTCTGTAGGTTTTTACTCGACTCTAAACATTTTGCGACGTTTGTTTTTGAAAGTAGTGGTTTTCTGATTGCAGCCCTCTGTGATCAAATTCTACAGACTGAATCTCTTTTAGTTACTTATATTGGTATAAGACCTGCCCAGGAGTAATTGGTCCTATAAGGGCAATAACTGGTAAATATATGTTAGATAGTGAGTTATAATAAAAATAGCACCACATGAATGAGGGATCGCTAATTACTTCTATAATTTTATTATGAAATTGTTTGAATTAATATGAAATATATATATAAAGTATAAAATAATCATAGTACATGTACATACACACATGTATACACTGATATGCACGCATACACATCCAAGATATACACTTCTAGGTAATAATATATACATATACGTAGCAATATATGCATATATGCACGTATATACACACACACACATACTCATTCATGTATCTATACATATTTAAGCATTAATACATAATTGAAAAAAAAAATTATATTTAGCACATAGTTTTCCATATACATATACCCGTATATGTTATATGTACATATACTTAATATATGTAGATATACATATATTCATTTGAGCATAATCGAAACAGCTGTTAGTGAGGATGTTGAATATTTGCAGTTAATAAATTATAGTAACGTTACTTCTCCATTTTCTGGATCTTAATTTTTATATATATATATATATATATATATATATATATATATATATATATATATATATATATATATATATATATATATGTATGTATGTATGTATGTATGTATGTATATTCAGATGAATATGGTATCTAAGGTGAAGTAAGAGAATTTAGTACGGTATCATCCATACAATATCAATTATATGGAGTTGCTTGAAACGATCATACTGCATTACCATTGGATAACCTTGCTGCTTATTTTGATATTATATATATATATATATATATATATATATATATATATATATATATATATATATATATATATATATATATATATATATATATATATATATATATATATATATATATATGAACAAAGAAGCTAATAGCTAGTTGCAAAATCTCAATAGGAGATGAGAGTAGTGACTATGCTAGCAATAAAGTGAATCGCCACACTAATATGGCTGTTGAATATTACTGCTATATTACCTGCACCCTGTATAAGCTGCAAGAACGTGAGAGGGAGGTGAGAGACGATGTCAAATGTTTGTGCGTGGATATGTGTGGCTGGATTTATGCATCTACATGTGAGCCTATGGCAGATTTGAAATGTGTGTGCGTGTTTGTGAGAGTGAGATGAGGTGACAGGTGTGTGATGGTGGCGGTGTAGCTGTGCATATGTGTGTAACAACGCCCAGTCTATTGTTAATTTCACATGTGAGAAACATCAAAATAGCTGCGTACACGTACCAAAAGGGATACTAATTTATGCATCATTCAATGTCATTTAGTCCAACAACTCAATAGTTATATGTTACATAACTGGTTTTTAATTAAAACCTGCAAATGGGCACACGGGTAAATTTCAAATAAATCAGATAAATCAGATGAAAGTGATAATTATTATATTATGGAGTCAAAGTAAATATTTAATATTTAGTCTTGCGAATGTGTTTAAAGAAGCACATACACACACATACACACACACAATGCACGTATGTATGTGCGCATGAAATGTATGCATATGTATACATATACATCCATCCATATATATATATATATATATATATATATATATATATATATATATATATATATATATATATATATATATATATATATATACATATCCATCTATGTACTACATATGTGAGAAATTCTGTCTGTGGATATGTTTGTGGAGTTGTTAGCTAACTCCTTCTACATCGTTGTATCAATTTTGATGAAACCAGGCACATGAGTAGAAATCACGTCTAGAACCCTCATGGCATACTTGCATTCTTGTAAAATCGATCATAATGCCCCTAGAATGTATCCTCATATATATCTAATATTTTATTTTAAAAACTAAGGAAAATAACCCTGGAAGTGATCCTTATATATAGCCAAAGGAAATAACCCATTCAATTTCCTAAATTTGGCAAAAATGAAATTGAGTACGCTCATTTGTTAGTATTTGAACTGTTAGAGTTATTTTCACAATATTTTCCTAAACAATAAATCAAATTATTTCGATTTGTGACTTATTCGCGCATATACCAACACTAGCGCCCCTGAAGGTAATATTCTCTGGGAACGCACAAAAGCCCATTTCAGAGTTATTTACTTTGAATTTTTATTATCTCATATCTGATTAGCCTGCTATTACGTAACATGCTTCACGATTTTAGTATACATATCTTATTAGTATTTCCTCCTATGTTCTATATACTCTAGGAACGCACTAAATCCCTATTCGGTGCTACTTGATTTGAATTCTTACTATTGGATTACTAATTTTATGTTCTTACATAACATTTCACAATTTAGGTATTCATAACTTACTGGGAATTCTTAAAAACGAGAACCTGTGTAAGACATTATTTGACCGATATTTGTCCACATCTTCTCTTGTTTGTTGTTAACACTACGTTTCGTCTGATATACCCTCCAGCCTTCTTCAGGTGTCTTGGGGAAACTTCGGACCTGGGTTCTCATTCCTAAGGTATGTTTGATGTTGTTGTTGTTGTTATTATTATTATCATTATTAGTATTATTTTTCAGGTCACTGCTTGTAATTCAAACTCCCAATCTTGGGACTAGTAGCCTGCGATTTTAACCACTACGCCATATACCCGTGGGCAATTATGGAATGAAGTTTAGGGCTTATATATCTAATATTTTTCTATCCTTCCTTAATACCGGTTCCCATATGCTACTCATATCTGTACTCGGTCTACTTAGGAGGTTGTTGTGCTGCTTTTTAGTTTTCGTATTTTCCAATGGTGTTCTCTGTCTATTATTTTTACTTTATCTAATAGTGGGGAGGTGGTCTCCATTTTTCTATACATGGTCAGCTATAACCGATTTATCAACATCTCGTGTCACAGCTTTGCGATGTTCGTCTACCCTTATTTTGAGGGGGTGTCTTGTTTCGCCTTTGTATAACCTACCACAGCTGCATGGGATGGAGTACACGCAGTCTTTGGTCATATTTTCCTTTATTGGTGGTTTTACTCGAAGGAGATATTTACGAAGTGTTGTATTACTCTTGAATACTGTCCTGATGTCATATGGGCCGCATATGTTTTGTATCTTTTCGGAGAGGCCTTTCATATAGGGTAGACAGATTGTGGACAGTTTATTGGCCTCATCCTCTCTCTTCTTCATAATTGGAGACGATAGTATACTTTTGGGGTAGTTGTTACTTAACAGATCGTTATTGAGCTTGATCATTTCTTCGTGGTGTGTATCACGATCGCTACTTACATATTCTTTGCACGGCGTTTTAGGCACTGAGCAATCCCTCTATTTACACTGTATGGATGGTGATAATTGAGGTTAAGAAATATTCTAAGGGCTCCATTCTTTGTAATGTTGGTATTGGATTAGTGAGACAATTATGAGAACGAACCCAAGGGATAAACCCTGCATTCCCGGGAATTACCGGGTACGTCAGCTAGTATACATATAAACATACATATACATATATATACATCTATCTATCTATCTATCTATCTATCTATCTATCCATCTATCTATCTATCTATACTATCTCTCTTTCTCTCTCTCTCTCTCTCTCTCTCTCTCTCTCTCTATATATATATATATATATATATATATATATATATATATATATATATATATATACACATATATATGCGAGTAAAAATAAATACAAGAAAAGAGGGTTTTGTATGATTGTGTATAAAGGAATATATTATTTTGTTTAAAAGAGTTCCAACACTGTCTGTTTTTTTATGTTTTATTTATATTCCTGCAAAATCAATGTGGGATATAGAATATGGAATATACAATATATAATATAATATACAATATATAATATAAAACAAAAATGGATGGTACTATGAAATAAAGTATTGAATGTCCTATTGAATATATGGAATATGTCTTATTGAATAGATGAAATATTGAGTGTTCAATATAAAGGATTAAATATATAAATATATAAAGGCAAATATGTATTTTCTATACCTTGTGGTATTTCATATTTTCTATACCTTGTGGTATTTCATCATGGCCGGTATGACAGACTGTAACAGACTGTAATAGACTGGCTGGTTTTCTGTCTTTTATACCAATTCCTTTGGACAGCAGCAGTATGTGTTTGGCTATTTTTAGAATTGATGTCAAATCTATTTTTAGAAATGATGATATTTGAGAGATTTTTTGTGTTTTAGTTATAGGGATAAGATTTTTAAACCCCAGTAGGGGTTTGGCTGTTCTTAGAAATGATGCCAAATCTATTTTTAGAAATGATGATATTTGAGAGATTTTTTGTGTTTTAGTTATAGGGATAAGATTTTTAAACCCCAAGTAAGATAAATTTAATCATTGTTTGTTAAGAGTGGGTTTGAATTTCTTAATAAAGTCCTTTTCTTTGCATTTTCTCTCAATTTCATTCCGGTTATAAATGAGTATATGCATATATACGTACAGGTATGTGCATACCTACGTATACCTGTATATATAGGTGCATATCTGGGTACAGGACATTGCAAACAAAACGTAGACAAGAAAAAATAATAACCAGAGTACAGAAAACACACAAGCCACATAGAGAATATTTTCCTTCATTAGCTACCCCCGTTTTAACACCGGCGTGTGTGTGTGTGTGTGTGTGTGTGTGTGTGTGTGTGCGTTTATTATGTGTGTAGATAGATAGATAGATAGATAGATAGATAGATAGATAGATAGATAGATAGATCGACAGAGAGATAGATAGTTAGATAGATAGATAGATAGATAGATAGATAGATTAGATTGATTAGATAGATATATTTCTTTTATTAGCCACATAGGTGATACTTGAAGAAGTTGATCGGAGATTGTCCAGAGAGGAAAGTCTTTTTCTCTAGACCTTTTAGACGCGTCCACCATACACATTCTTTCGCCATAGCCACAAGTACGATGAAAATAGCTCTTCCTTCCCGTTTAAAGGAACGAGGCGCGACAATATTCACGATAGACTCGGCTGATAGACCGACTCGTCCCACACGCGATAGCAGTTATTCGACGTAAGCCCACAGCTCGGAAATGGTGGGACACTGTACGAGTACATGCAGAATGGTTTCGTCGCTCTGCCCGCATCTCGGACAGGTCGGCCCTGTGTTTCTCAAGCCATACTTGTAGAGCTTATACCGAACGGGTAGTGCTTCTCGATAACACTGCCAGGCCAGGGATCTCTAGAAGTTGTCCATAGGTCCCGGCCCGAAGGTCGTCTTAAACAGGCGGGTCAGGTATTCCTCGTCGACGCCCAGGTTCGCCCCGAGTTCGTCGTCGTACCTTCCCTCCACTAATCCACTCTAGAATACATTAGTTATGATGCAGTCACGCAAGGTTGACCCGGGGCGTTGGAGTTGCCGGAGAGCAACGCGACACTCGCGGTGCCATTTGCCCTTCCTCGGCCTCTTCTTGATCCATGACTGCAGTTCGATCATGGAGATAAGCTGCGGGAAAGCGCGCCGCACAAACGGCGACCACACCTGTTCACCGTCGTCTACGTAGAGCCGGAGATGTCGCAATCTCAGCGCGTGTCTGCGCATCATCAACCACGGCATGCCCAGACGTCCTTTTAACGGGTGTTGGCAGCAAACGGATCGCCTGACTATCGGAACGCTTCCTTTCCAGAAGAAGCGGAAGAGGATGCGCTCCAGCTTGGTGATGGTAGGGTCGGGACAAGGAACGACGGTCAGGCGGTAGTAGATGACGGACGCGATGTACGTGTTCGCCACCTCCGCCCGACCTTTTAGGGACAGTTCCTCTTGGCCCATTGCCGGCAGAGAGTGGCCACCCTTCTCGTTATCTCGTCCCAGTTCTTCTCCGTTTGGAGGTCCGCACCAAACCAGACCCCGAGTAACTTGACCGGACCGTCCCACGACGGAGGCGCTGCTTGAAGGCATGGGCTTGCTTCTCCAGGTGCCGAGCCGCAAGCCCGCTGACTTATCCCTGTTGATTTTCGCTCCTGTTACCGCTTCGTAGTCTTTCAGTGTCTCGCTGACAAGCTCGATGTGCTTTTTGGCTGGACACTATGACGGTGACGTCGTCCGCGTATGCCAACACGCTCGTCTCGCATCCCAACTCTCGTGGGATGCCCCTCAGCGTCGCCACCTTCCAAGTAGTAGCTCGAGAGTCAATACGTACAGGAGCGACGAGAGGGGGCATCCCTGACGGACCGAACGTGCAATGTCGAAGGGTCTTGATAGATGCCCATTGACGAGAAATACCGAACGGATGCCTCTGTACAAGGCAGCCATCCAGCCGCGGAAAACGGGACCGAAGCCGGCCGCTATGAGGACAGCCTCCAAGTATTGATGGTTTACCCTATCGAAAGCTTTCGATTGATCGAAATTGATCAGGGCCCCACCCATGCCAGGTCCCTTAACTACCCGCTCTATGATGTAGCGCATCAGATGGAGGTTGTCATGAATGCTCCGGCCCGGCACGGCTCACGTTTGCGCCTTGCCGACCAGTTTCTCGATGACAAGCGCCAACCACTTGGCTAACACCTTGGCCAACATTTTCAGGTCTGCATTGAGCAGAGTGATGGGCCTAAAGTTATCTATTAAATAGGTTCCGATTAAATAGGTTTGGAAATGATGATCAAGAAGTAGGTTTTTTTCCAGTACAAAGCGCAATTTATCGGGTATAAATTTGTGAACCTCTCCTGAGATATTTGTGAATGTCCATCCAGAATTCTACTGCTTCTAATACTTAACCATTGAGAATATTTGAGCAGGAACTGTTTACATCAAGGCTTGCTTGTATCGTCTCTTTATCTACTTTGTCTTAAATATGATTTAGGAAGACCATATTATTTCTGATGAAATTAGGAATCAATCTGCGCAAAGATTTCAAAATTATGTCAAGTAAGTTGTTTAATCAATGGTCCAGGCGATAGTCTTAAAAACGGTTGACGTAATTTTAGATAGGAATGTTTACAAAAGGTGTATGATGGCTCTATAAGCTGTTATTGATCTCTTTATAGTTATGCATTTCTTGAAGTCCATGAAGGTTGTTTGTTTTTAACTAAAAATAACATTTTCGTTAAGTCATTTTTAATCTGTCTTGGCTTCTAATTCTTTGGAGAAACACTGATCATTTAGTTGTTCTAAGGCCATTACCCTGTCATGAGTCTTGTCTATTATAACAATGGCTCCTTTTTTGTCGGCTTTTTAGTGACCATTGGTGAATATTTCTTTTGACGTTCCAATGTTCTTGTTCATTTGTAATGTTTGATTGTATATAGCTTGTTGGAATGTTTGGCTTAGCACATTTGTGCAAATGGAAATTATACATATTTCCCTTTTACAAAATAAAATATGAATCTGACCAACTATGAAATGCAAAAGAAGAGTTCATTGTAATTTTAAATCCGAAACTAAATCGGACTTAGTGTACACCTTTACTAAAATTAGCTACCTCTCTACGTATTCGTGCATGGCAGTGTATTTGAAAGCTGAACAACATTAATTGAAATACGCTTTGTTCTTCCTTTTTTGCTCCCACTTTTCAATTCTCTCCTCTCCTCACTCGTTTCTGTAGACAATTGTAGATTCGAAATGTCAAAAATCTTTTCCCCATTTTACCTGAGAGCCAAAATAATACACTTGATTCATATTTCCCCTCACCGTACTGTTTTTTGTATTTTTTGTATAATATTGAACTATATACATGAGAGAGAGAGAGAGAGAGAGAGAGAGAGAGAGAGAGAGAGAGTGTGTGTGTGTGTGTGTGTGTGTGTGCGTGTGCGCGTGCGTATGTGCGTGCGTGTGTGTGTGTGTAAGAATAATAATACGCGGAGATAGAAAATAGGAGATTGTATAACATGGTTGGCATTGCTGAACACAAAACCAATTGTATCTTACACCGAGGCGAAACTCTAGAATTAATTTCATATAAGGAAAAATATGAATTAATAAGCATTCTGAGGTCATACCTATGTATAAACATGACCTACAACGATTAGTTTTGTTTGAAATAATCACGTTTTTTGACATATGATAATCACGTTTTCTAACAATACCATTATACGCTGATTAATTGTTTTCATGCAGAAAATGAATCTAAGTTACTAGAGGGAATTCTCTCTTTAACGTAAATAAGTTTGAAAATTCTGAAATCAAAAATCATGTTTAAACATGTGACACTATTTTATACCTAATGGAACAAATATTTTAATATCACACTGCATGTATTTGTGAACAATAGCGCCGTTGGAAAACACTTGAATAGTGTACTGATGGAATATATTAACCCACATTTAGCATTTGTTATAAGTAAGACCCCGTTCTATAAACAAACATTGAAAATAATCAAATGTAAGATCGCTTACTCTACCATACAAAATTACTGAATTTCTCAACGAATATTATCAATGCTTTACTAATAAAAATCCCCTAGTGACTATAAGAATTAATATTATTGCAACAGTTAGGCGGCGAGTTGGCAGAAACTTTAGCTTGCCAGATGAAAGGCCGTAAAGCATTTCGTCTGTCCTTGCGTTCTGATTTCAAATTCTGCTGAGGTTGACATTGCCTTTCATCTTTCGGGATCGATAAAAGAAGTACATTGGCAAATAATGCATGTAGATATTCCATTGTTGTGTTGTTTTTTTTCAGTGATACCACGACTACATTTTTGGTCTTTAAGAAAATTGATATATATCTGTTGTAAACACTGTATTTATTTTCCTGTAACTGTTAGCACTTTCATTTTGAAATATAAATTTTATGATGAGAAACGGAGATAGAGAGAGAGAGACAGAGAGAGTGAGAGAGAGTAGGGAACTAAGGAGGAAGAGAGGGAGACAGAGAGGGAAGAGAGAGGGCAGAGAGGGGAGGGTAGTGGGAGCAAAATGATTTGAAATAATTCTATATTATGCACCTCCAAAAGCATGTGTAATCGGTTTTGACCTCTGTCAGCTGACATGTCTGGAAGCCTCGTCTCGTTCAGAGCTGCATCCGTTCTTCCGTCTCTCAGTTCTGTTTGCCTTATAGCTGTCCATAAGTTTTCACACATTTCATGTGCCAACAGTTAGTGATGTCATTGATTCTTTAGTCATGGTGTTTCGACCGCATGGTTAGGGTCTCCATCTGCCACCGTATGCAGCCCAAGGTGAGATGAAGCAGGCTATGTTCTGGGCGCCTCTTTTCGCCCCTTCGTCAGGTCATGCAGTCCTAGAGCGATTGTGTTTAAGCTTTTGATTACAGCTTTTGATTTTGCTCGTGTTTTGTGGCTATTTGTATTAGTTTCCCTTGCTTCTGGAGTAGGTATTTTTGCAGTCCTATGGTGGTTATTTTATAATAGTTTTCTAGCTGTATAAGACCCCTGCCACCTTCTGTGCGTTGTATATATAGCCTTTCTATGTCAGATTTTGGGTGGTGCATCCTATATCCTGTCATTATTTTTCTTGTTTTCCTGTCTATTTTACATAGTTCGTTTAGTGTCCAGTTAAGGATGTTGTAGCTGTAGCTTATAACTGGGACAGCTAAAGTGTTGATACCCATTATCTTGTTTTTAGCATTGAGCTCTGTTTTTATTATTGATCTAACTCGTCTATAGTACTCTTTCTTTATTTTTTCTTTCATTTGTGTATGTTGTATCCTATCTAGTTCATTGACTCCTAAATACTTATATGGTTGGCTTTCGTCTAGTTCTCTTATTTCATTGGCTTTATCTAGTGTTATATTGCTACTTTTAACTAATTTTCCTCTTTTCAGGGTTGCTTTGGCACATTTTTCTAATCCGAATTTCATTTCTATTTCCTTGGTAAATCCGTGTACTGTCTGTAGTAGTGTTTCTAGCTCTTTGTCGTTTTTTGCATATAATTTTAGGTCATCCATATATAGAAGGTGGCTGACTGTTTTTCCATAGCATTTGTAACCGCATCCAGTTCTATTTAGCAATTCTGTTAAAGGTGTGAGTGCCAGGCAGAACAGGAGTGGAGAGAGCGTGTCTCCCTGGAATATTCCTCTTCTAATGGGGATGGCTTTCGTTTTCACAAGTCCCTCTTTTGTTTGGAGCTGTAGCACTGTCTGCCATTTGTTCATTGAGTGCTCTATGTATTTTATGATAATTGGTGCCACCTTGTTTATGGCTAGTGTTTCCAGAATCCACGTGTGGGGAACACTGTCGAAAGCCTTTTGGTAGTCCACCCAGGCCATACTGAGGCCTTTCTTCTTTCTGTGGCTGTCTTCAGTTATGGCTTTATTGATCAATAATTGATCTTTACAGCCGTATGAGCCCTTGCAGCATCCCTTCTGCTCTTCTGGAAACAGGTTGTTATTTTCCAGGTGTTTACTCAATCTCTGCGATATTATTGCAGTAAAGGCTTTGTAGATCGTAGGGAGACAGGTTATAGGTCTATAGTTTTGTGGTTTCTCCGTTTCCGTGGATTTGGGGATTAAGATGGTTTTCCCTTTTGTGAGCCATTCAGGCATTGTCTCTGGATCTGCTATTATGTTGTTAAAGTTTTCTGCCAGCTTTTTATGCATTGCTGGCAGGTGTTTTAACCAGAAATTGGGGATCTTGTCATGTCCAGGTGCCTTCCAGTTGCTTAGTCTTTGCAGTGTCTGGGTGACCTCTTCAGTTGTTATAGGGGCCCAGAGTTGCTCAGGTGCTAAGTTCGTTGTTTTAATGGTCCTTTTTTGGGGTTGTTGCTTCACCGACCATATTTGTTTCCAGAATTTCTCTAGTTCTTCTGCTGTTGGTGCTGAAGTAATGTCTATTTTATTTTTACCCAGTTCTTGGTAGAGTTTTTTGGGGTTGGATTTGAACTGTTTGTTTTGTTCAAAGAAACGTTGGCGTTTCTCATACCGGCGGATCCTTTGTGCTTTGGCAAGGATGTCTTGCTTTAGTTTTTCTTTTGCCTCAGGTAAGTCTTTTTCTGTAATGCTGTATTTGTACAGTATTTTTGTTTTCTTCTTGTTACTTAGTAGTGTTGATTGTTTACTAATTTCGTTGAGAATCGATAAATCTTTTCTCTTTTTTTAAATTTTGTTCTGGATGTTATTTATCCACAAGGTCTGTTTGGGTGGTAGAACTCCTGTTCGGATGGATTTGAGTGAGCATCCTGCTTCTTTTATGGCTACAGTGGCTGCCGTATATATTATGTCATTTAGCTCAGTGATATTGCCTGTTGTTTCTGTGGTTGTTAGTTCAGTGACGGCCAGGTTTATGCTATTTATTATTGATGTTGTTTTATTGTCTATTTTGATTTTTGGGAGATATAATCTGTGGTCCATTCTAAGATCTGTGGTTTTCAGTTCTTCGGTTATTTTCATTTTCATAGTATCGTAATTATTAGGTTTCCCTTCGTTATTTCCAGGCTTTATATTTGTTTTGCCTTCCTTTTCATTCATATGTTTGTCTGTGGTGTTCTGGATTGGTGCTTTTTGTACACTATTATACATCTCTACGGTCTGGGTTTGTTGTTTTTTGTTTACTTCGTTTTTGCCGGGAATGTTACGTTTGTCCTCGTGTTTTGCTACTCAGTGTTTATATTATTATTCGGCATTGCTGTGTGACTACTATCTAGATTTTCCTGATGTATTTTTTCTTTCAATTGTTCTATTTCTATTTCTGATATTTTTTTTGCTTTTAGAATATATCTTCTTATGTTAGCTAGTTTGTTAGGGTTCATTGTTTTATCGAGGTCTATATTTACATTATTTTTCTTCCATGTTTTATATGTATGTGTTGTTGCGTTTTCGTTTTTTGGGTAGAGTACTGCTGTGAAATAGGCGTGTAGGATCGAAATGTGTTCCTCACGTGTCCATTTATGCCGTTTTGGTTTTGTTTGCGGGACATGAGGAACAACGTCCGGCCCTTTATTTTGACGGTCGTCGTTTTCGTAGGGTACCGGTTCGTTTATTTCTGTTGTCAGATTGTTTTGCACGTTCATATCTTCGTACTTTTTTCTTAACAAGCTTACAGTACGTACTTCTCGGTTGTTATTCTTGGGTGAAATAATACCGGTGTTATTTAATATGTTTGTAATTTTTTTGTACATGGTGTTTTGGGGTTCGAAGATGGTCTGATTTTGATGTAACACGTGTGTTTACGATCGCTGTGTGGGTAGTGGAGGTATCAAGTTAAAATACATCATTATATTTGTAAAAATAGAGATAAATTTCAATGAGTATTACTTACTCGGATATAGTCCAACCCTTTGTCAGCTATTTTTTGTATATGGTGTTTGGGTTTGGGGATGGTCTGTATTTTGATGTAACACCTGTGTTTACGATCGCTGTTCGGGTAGTGGAGGTATCAAGTTAAAATACATCATTATATTTGGAAAAATAGGAATAAATTTCAATGAGTATTACTTACTCGGGTATAGTCCAACCCTTTGTCAGCTATATTTGGGCTCCATGCGATGTCTTTATTTCCGATGTTTTTGGATAAGTTTCGGAGCAGTGATTTATCGTACTCACATGTTAAACTTCCCCGGTGTTATATGTTAAACTTCCCCGGTGTTATATGTTAAACTTCCCCGGTGTTATCTTATTATTATTATTATTATTATTATTATTATTATTATTATTATTATTATTATTATTATTATTATTATTATTATTATTATTATCATTATTATTATTATTATTATATGTCTTTGCACAGCTTCTAATGCTGGAGATGTATTACGGTGTCAGTTGTTCACTACCAGTGAACTAAGATAACACCCCTTATTTTTCGACCATTATCCGGAGTATTCGAGTTGTTCCAAGCAGTGCTGTGTTCTGCAAGTGCTCCAAGCTTATTGCAGCCCCTATTTGTTCCATGTATTTCTCAAGATTTTTACTCACTGTTCTCAGGAATCCCACAATTATTGGTATGACTACCATGTTTTCCATCGGCCACAACTCCAAGCTAACCTGTGATATCTATCGACTTTTCTTTCTTCCTTATCGCACACATTGATGTCAGCTGGGCATGCTATATGTATGATCCAGCATCGTTTGCTTTCTTTCTCAATTGACGATAAGTCTGGTTTCGTATTCTCTATCTCACTGAATCATAACATGCTATGGGATATTTATGTTATCATTTACGATGCATTATCATTTTTGGGTTTACGTTCGCACAAATTTTTTGCTTTGTCAAGTCCATCCTTGTTGCAAAGTGTCCAATGGAGAATCCTTCCTATACTGACTGTCATGACGTCGCTTATATTCTCTCTGGGTTAGTGGAGTACATTGAGGGGTAATATGCCATGCGGTTACACCATTTTGTCCATAAATTCTGCACTTATCACTTTCTGACGTGTTGTCTATTCTGTATATCATTAATTGATTCTTAATGCTTGCTCTTGGGCAGCACAGAATAGAGCCTCCATTTACGGTTTTAAATAACTTTTAGTCATCCATAGCCATTTTTTAATGTCTGTCTTATCTTCAACATTCCTACCAATTTGCGCATGCGTTCTTTTCTTAATTCCACCTATTTTCAATTTTTCAAGTCCTTGTGCAGTGCTTTATCTTTGCAATCTTCCCTCCGTCACAGTCTTACTTCCAATAATAGTGGTTCCGTGGAAATTTTTACATACCATGCTATGTTGTTTACTTCTGCTCTAATGCTGTGTTCGCAGCCAATCAGTCCACTTCCCTTCTTTTTGTTAGTAGATACAGTCTATGTCATTCTTTGGATGGAGTATTCCTTATATAGTCAGCAACTTTCTTGTCTTTCTGTCTAATCCTTTTAGTTCGTCAAATGTACATGCGATAACCCTTGTTCCATATTTCAAGACCTTGCTCCACCTAGGTGTTGATAGCGTCAATCTTATTCCGTCCGTTTAATTTCTACTTAAGTATCAGTCTCTGTCTGTCCAATACTCCACCTTAATTTTTTCTGTCATTTCTATCTCCATCAATTTATCCATTTCACTTATCCCAAAGTACTTATAGCCCATCCCTTCCATTTACTTCATAATATCACCCGACAGCATCGCGTGCCCGTCTATACATTTGATTTTGCCTCTCTTCAAGACTAAGGCACCACACTTTTTCAGTCCGAACTCCATTCTGATATAAGCACTGAAAGCATATACAGTATCAACGAGATAACTGACTTGGGATTCTTTACCTTTAAGCTTGGATCATCCATGAATAGCAAGTGGTTGACTTTCTATTAATATTGTTGTTGTGGTTTTTGGTATTGATGTTGTTACTATAATTATTATTATTATTATTATTATTATTATTATTATTATTATTATTATTATTATTATTATTGTCGTCGTAATCATCATCATCATCATCAATATCCCCCTCCTCCTCCTCCTCCTCCTCCTCCTCCTCCTCCTCCTCATCATCATCATCATCATCATCAACAACATCATCATTATTATTATTATTATCATCTTCATCTTCATCATTAATTTTTCTTCATTGGCAATAAAGGCCGAACAGAAAAGAAATAGGGACATACTACACAACGGGCATGTGAGGTTGGCACAATGTCATTTATGAATATAAAACAATAACAATTGATAATTAAAATTAAACAATAAAAATTCCTCAAAAGGTGTTAGTTCCTCTCAGAGAGTTCCTAGGAACTCCACACATCCTGGTTACCATGCACGTGCCTCCCTCTACATCTTCTCCGGTTTACAAGCGAAAGTTCAGAGTAGGCCCCTTCACACGGGCCATCTTCACACGGGCCATCTTCACAACATCAGCCTACCTTTCAATAAAAACACTGGGGATGGGGGGAAGTATTCCCCTTTCCACCTTCATTTTCCTTATCAAGTGAAATTTGAAAAGTGGATGTGGGTTTAGCCGAAGAGGAAGATATCTGTCTTCCATCTTTTCAGTCTCGTCCACCAAACTACCTCCTTCACCATAGCCACCAGGTAGAAGAAACTTTCCTTTCACTCTCGGCCAAAAGAAGGCACTGGAGCGATCTGCACGATTAACAATGTTGATAACCGGCTCCGTCCTACACGCATCAACAACTGTTCGACAAAGTTCCATATGTCAGTAACGCCCGGACACTGGACGAGTGCATGCAGGACCGTCTGGGCACATCTGAGATAGGTACATCTGACAGTACTTCCGTGTCTGGAGATCTTAACCACAAACAGATACAGCTCCCCGGTAGCACTGCCAGGCCAGGAATTTCTGGAAATTATTCATAGGACCCGATACAAAAAATCCGTTATTTCAGTGTCTATATACACTTCGGTATTTTACAGAAACAACATAGAGTCTGGCATGTCAAAACGTATACATATACACCGGCATATTGTAATATGGATATATAGTCCAGATTACTTAGGTGTCTATATATAATCCGGCATTGCATAATACATATGTATAGTCCGGCATTTTATGGTGTTGACATACAGTTTAGCCTTCCACAATGCCTACATATAGTTTAGGATTTTATAACGCCTACATATAGTCAGGTACTCTACAGTGTCTACATATACTCCGTTGTTTTATAATGTCTACAATTAGTCTGGCATTTTAGAGCATCTGAATATAGTGCTGCATTTTACTGTGTCTACAAATAATCCGGCATTTCATGATGTCTAGGTACAGTCCAGCATTCTACTGAGGCTACATATAGTCCGTCATTTCGGAGTGTCTACACATACACCAGAATTTTATAGTGTCTACATATAGTACGGCATTTTCTGCATCTACATATACTCTGGCATATTGCTGTGTCAGCATATAGTCCGCTATATTAATATATCTCTATATAACCTGTCATTATGAAGTGTCTGTAAATATACCGGAATTCTACTGTGTCTACATATGCTCCCACATCTTATAGTGTCTACATACAATCCGGCTGTCCATAACGTTTACATATATTCTGGTATTTTTATGTTTACATACCGACCGTCATTAATATCGTGAAGCCTAAATAAGAATGCATTCCTAAAAGCATTGATGAAACTTCTTGAGTAGGTATGAATTGAGAATTGATGAACTCTCTTAGGGTACATGGTTGATATAAATATCATAAATGATATGTAATAATATCCTATGGATGTGGTGAAGTAAACACATAAAAATACATGTCATGCCGAAATATAAATTGCGAAGTATTGATAAAATATATAAAAGTCTCCATCCGTGATATTTTTCTCGTTATTTATATATTTATCCTACGCTGCATGGAGTACCGAATATATAGTCCCATGCAATTAACTCCACAGAATAGGAGTTCGATATAGTACCAAAAGGTTTCCGGACAACTTCTCTAGCGCGCAAAAGATTTCCGTCAGCGTGCTGCTGATGACCCATACTGCATGTCGAGGATCAACACCGATAAAAAAAGTTGTGTTTACAAGAATGACCCTGAAACGAAGCAGGATTCGTCACAATGGCAGAGCCCTTCATCTCCACAACCGAAGAAGTAACGACGGAGACACAGCTAATTCAAGAGCTTGCTCATCGTTTTTTTTTTCTTTTCGACATACGCAGTATTGTGCGTGGAGAATTCGTCCCTCTGAGACAGACTGTCAATCGTTAGTTCTATTTGATGTTTAAAGCGTTTGCGGGAAGATATCTGGCGAAAGTAACCGCATCTGTGGAGCACGAATTGAATTCTTAACAATGACACCGTCACCGACCTCTCCTCACTCATGAGTTTCTCCACCAAAACATCATGTAATTGCTTCTGCACCCGCCCTATTAGCAGGATTTAGCACGTGCGGATATCTATCTACTTACCCAAGATGAAACTGCAGCGCAAAGGTTCCCATTTTAACACCATTGTCGAGAACCAAAGCGAACTGCAGAAGGTACTCGACTTGCTTACAGAAAAGGCCTCCATTCTGGATTCCAAATGTGGGAGGAAAGCTGGAACAGGTGTATTGCTGTGCAAGCTGACTATTAGAACGTAGGTAAAAAAGTAATTTCTTTATTAAACATAACTAGTCCGGGAACGTTTTGATACCACCTCGTATACATACATACATGCATACATGCATACATACATACATACATCTATATATATGTGTGCACGCGTATATAGACACGTAAATACATAGCATCTTACAGAGATGCATGTCGCCATATGAAAAGAGAAATGCATGTAATCGCCAAAACATAGAGACAAATTGTTCGTATTCTTCAAATGAAATTAAGGATAGGCACACCGAAAATTAGTTAAACATTTCAACGATTCTTCACTGACTGAAAATATGTACAGAATGAAATATACACGAGGAATGCAGACAGGTACGTACACATATACACGCCCCCCCCCCCCCACACTCAAGATGTTCTGTCGGAAAAGGCACACTCACTATCAGTGTGCAGGTTTTTCAGCAAGCACACAAATATATGCCAAAGAACCATAAACACAAAGAGCTTTGATGTAACTAAAACAATGCTGCCACTTTATTCGGGATCAACGTAAATTCTGCAAAAGGAAAATAATCTTGTACTGAAATGTTTTAGAGACTAGGCTCCAATTAGAACGAGGTCGACACCAGAAAATAAATGTTTAAGTAAAGTCAACAGATATGTGAGTTTTTGCATGGCTAATTTATATCATCCACAATGTAAAAACAAACTTAAATATGCGCAGTCACACACACACACACACACACACACACACACACTCACACACACATATATATATATATGTATATGTATGTGTGTGTGTGTGTGTGTATATATATATATATATATATATATATATATACACACATATATATATATATACACACATATATCTGTATATATGTATATATATGTATATATGTACATATATGTGTGTGCGTGTATGTTTGTGTATATGTGTGTGTATGTATGTATATGCATGTATATATATATATATATATATATATATATATATATATATATATATATATACAGCGTCTTGCAGAAAAATGAGACAATTCTTACGATGCGTAAAATTGGTTATAAATACTACAAGAATGGTAATACACAGATATAATTTAAATGGAACATTTATTACAACAAAATCATTTATTACTCAGTATGGCCAACATTTTGGGCAATTACTGCCTCCACACAAGAACGAAACTTTTTGGTAGCTGCCAAAACCGCTAGCTACTTGAATTTGCGTGTCGCTTGCACAATGCAGGTATTGAAACTGTCGATACTCGTGTGTGGTAAAGCATTGGACCTTACTTGAAGTACGCTTCATAAAATGTAATCGAGAAGATTGAGATCTTGGCTATTACTGGACAAAATGTTGGCCCTCACATATTGCATTTGACACAATTCTCGATAAGCACCACATTGCCAAGACCTAACTTTTGCACCATTCAAAGTAACACAGAGTTCTTCAGGATGTCCATGTACGCCTTTGTCTCCATCTTCAATCGAAACTCAATAAAGTGTGAATCCATGACCCTTCCATCACTCGCTAGAGCTCCATATACGGTCAAACAGGTTGGATTCTTAGTCCCAAACGCAAGTGGGACGTCAGAAGGGATGTATGCAATAACTCGTAAATTTCTGAGCTTCACGTCAGCATCCACAGTGAACTTCTCATCCATAAGCACATGAGTTTTACCTGCATCTTGATGCTTGATGTATGGCAGAAGCTTTGGCACTTCTCGACTCTGATTGCTTTAGCCTTGACTGTCAGGAGTTAACAGCATTTTCGGACATCGATAGTCATTCACATATCCTATTCACAGCTCTGGACACCGTGGAAAGAGACGCATTACGTTTCTTTGCATGAGTTGTCATTTATGTGGATAGGTTGGTTTCAATGGAGCGTTTTGAAGCCATCGAGAAACTGTAGCTTGCACTTGGAATCACATCAACTCTTGTACGTTTCTATCAATCTTACCTTCTACTTTAAATTGTTTATACACACGATAAACTGCTGCTCTTGGAAGCTTCTTCAACATAACAATTTCTTTGAGAGTGTACCCTGTACGCGCCAAACAACAATCGTGGACGATTCTGTCGTTCATGACAGTCTCTTGTCGAATCAGTTCACTATTTACCTAAAAGTAAAGAGGAGGATTATATTTCCAACAATTCATGGATTTGTCAAAACATGGCATGTTAAACCCACGAAGACTACTGCTGAAAATTAGTCTCAATCCATCTGCTAGACCATATTACGTTTTGGTATACTGCTATATTTCATGCTGAGAGCAATTTAGGTCTTAATAGACACAAGATGTGATCTATTTCTAGCACATTAATTGTCCACGTTAGTGGTCAACGTTATCTTTAAAAATGTACCTTAATCCCCTGAGATTGCAGATATTATTTCTGAATCTCTTTGATTCTTTAGATGTGCTGGCCTCCTGATAATTAATCGATATTAATTAATATATGATTAATTACCATATTTTATAATAATGCATTACCCATTGCCAATCTCTCATACTGAATATATACGACGCAGTAAATATTTTCTGCAGATATATTCCTGGAATTAGCGCGCCAAAACGAAGACTTTTGAATTTCACCATTAAGCTGTAATTAGCAGAACCATATACACGCGCACCCATGGCGGTGGGCAGCTTTGTATACGATTCTGATGATTGCAGTTACATTACAAATCAGGCTGAAGAGGAATGGACAATCGGTAAGATTTGTTAAATCCGAAACCGGTACCTGTTTAATGATGTTTTTTTAGGTGATTTTAAATGTCTTGCCCGCTTACGGTTTGGTATACTGCGATATTTCATACTGAGAGCAATTTAGGTCTTAATAGACACAAGATGTGATCTATTTCTAGCACATTAATTGTCCACGTTTGTGGTCAACGTTATTTTAAAATATATATATATATATATATATATATATATATATATATATATATAATATTAAGTGATAGTAGCAAATGGATTTCGTATTAGACTTTCTTTGCAACATTAAAATACACTTATCGAATTATACGTATTTGTCGAAATTATATATATAGCCTGAACAGGATAAACTATCCTTATGTTGCAGAAAAAAAAGTGTTGGCGGCCGGATTTGAGACTCGAACTCTCTGCGACGCGTAATGACAGAAGTGTGAGTTTGTCTCATAGCCGGCCATCAACACTTTTTTCTGTAAAATTGTAGCTTATCCTGTTCAGGCTATATTATTAGCATAATCGTGTGTTTGAGATTTTAAAATCACTTCTTTAAGACATCTCAACGCTTCCAAAGCAAGCTTCGTTTGTTTGTTTACGTTCATCGTAATTTGAATTTAAGATATATATATATATATATATATATATATATATATATATATATATATATATATTGTTGTTGTTGTTGTTGGCACTCCGTCACTTACGACGTCGAGGGTTCCAGTTGATCCGATCAACGGAACAGCCTGCTCGTGAAATTAACGTGCAAGTGGCTGAGCACTCCACAGACACGTGTACTCTTAACGTAGTTCTCGGGGATATTCAGCGTGACACAGTGTGACAAGGCTGACCCTTTGAATTACAGGAACAACAACAACAATATATATATATATATATATATATATATATATATATATATATATATATATATATATATATATATATATATATATATATATATACATATATATATATATATATGCTTTGTTTGTTACTTCTCGAGCCATGCCTGGCTCATAAGTCCCGTTTTCCCGGTTTCATTGGCATACAGGTTCTCCACCTAGTCGTGACCCCGTTTTGTCGCAGATTATATGTATATGCAAGTGTATTAGTTTAAAGCTCGTGACAAATGGAGAAGTCCTTAGGTTTCGATCCTACGGTCGTCGACAGAAAGGAATGAATGTAAAAAAACTGTAGAGAGAATGAAAAAAACAGAACGGTGAGAGAAAAGCTGTGTAATGTTCAGCGGTTCAACATGGTGAGAGGACTGGGAGAAAAGAAGTTGAATCAGAGGGAGATAATAATAGTGATCTCAACAAACTGAGGTGCGCAAGCGTGTGTGTGTAAGTAAGAATGGTATGTATGAGTATGTATGTGCGAATAGGAGTGAGTGAGTGTGACGTGTGTTGCGTGTAATGTGTGTGTGTGTGTGTGTGTGTGTGTGTGTGTGTGTGTGTGTGTATGTGTGTGTGTTGCCTGTCTTCATGTATTATGACCTTGTGTGAGTGCGGGATTATATAATGTCTGAGTTCAGGTATTATGTGCTTGTATTGATGTGGGAATGTTCGTGATGCTGCGCAGTGTGTGTACTGAGTTAAACAGTGTGTGTGGCTGTTCGAAGAACGATATGTGTGCTAACGCTATTAAAGACTGTGGGTGTGTGGATAATGGTATGTGGCGTGGGTGCTGGGAGGTGGTCAGTCCCAGTGTGAGTGGAGTGGGAAGGTATTGTGAGTGTGTGTATAGTGGTGCGTGTGTGGTGAGAGTACTGAGGGGGCAGTATGTAGGTGTGTAGTCAGAGGGAGATGTTCATTCTGAAGACGGGAGACAGGGTGGCCCCTGTGCAGACACAGTCCGAACACAGATATTTTAGCGAATGACCGGAAGAGCGTAAGTGGAACGGGGCCGGGTTGTCATTGTTGAGTCTGATGTCGCGGAGGTGGTCCTCCAACCGGTCACCAAGTGGCATCCCGTTTGACCAATGTACAAGGAAGGATAGAGTGAGCATGAAGTTCAGTAAATTACAATACTAGAACTGCAGGTAAAGGAGTCGGTGATATGGTAAAGACAGCTAGAGGTGTGTACGTGGGAGGGAGCAAGGCAAGGAGCCGCTCTGGGAGGCGGGGATGCGGAATAAACTGTGGATTAGGTGCTTACACAAGTTTTGGGCTCGTTTGAATGAGAGAAGAGGTAGATATGAGGTAGAGGTGTTGGACTGAAATCGCCGGAATGCTCGGGAAATGGTGCATTTGAGGTGTAGGTGGCTGTGTTAGCAGGTGAGGGAAAACTACCTCCAAAACATATTATCTACTCCAATTATGAAGAAAAGAGTGGATGCAACAAATAAACTGTCTACAGTCTGTCTACCCTATGTGAAAGGCCTCTCCGAAAAGATACAACAGAAATGTGGCACATATAACATTAGGACTATATTCAAGAGTTATACAACACTTCGCAAATATCTCCTTCGGGAAAAACCACCAATAGAAGAGAATATGAACAAAAACTACCTATATTCCACCCCATGCAGCTGTGGTAGGTTATACAAAGGCGAAAAATGCCACCCCCTCGAAATAAGGGTAAAGGAACAGGAACATCGCAAAGCTGTGACACGAGGAGATATCGATAAATCGGGTATAGCTGTACATGTATGGAAAAATGGAGACCACTTCTCGCTGTGGGATGAAGTTAAAAATAATAGACAGAGAACAGCACTGTAAAATACAAAACCTAAAAGAAAGAGCACATATGCTAGGACAACATGTATTTGGGCATCACTTCATCCTTAGTCATCAGTATAACCATTGTAAGATTGAATGTCAGCATACCATTCGTTCTCTTGGGAACTTCAAGTTATAGAAACTCAGTGACTGAAACCATCGAATATAACAGTCGAACGAAATAAGGTGTACAATATATTTTTTCTATTCTAGGCACAAGGCCCAAAGTTTTGGGAGAAAGTACCAGTCGATTAAATCGACCCCAGCACAGAACTGGGATCATTTTTAAAACGGGGGCCACATTTTTCATTAACGAAACACTTTGAAACTTGGAACACTGGTAGAATGTGTCATATAAAACAGCTTTTTCTCTTAGTCTTCTTAAAAAAAAAAAGAAATCCCTAACTTATTCCATGTTAAAGTTGTCGTATTTCTGTAATTTCAACCAATCACTGACGTCCATTCAGCCGATATACATTTAGTGCCGACTACATAAACAAACGATTCTGAAACAATTCTATCGGTGATAGGGTTAGGGTTAGGGTTAGGGTTAGGGTTAGGGTAAAACAGCAAATTTAAAAAGAAAAAGACAAATAAAACGAAGAGAAAAAAAGAAAATGAAAAAAGCAAATTTAAAATGGAAAAAGCAAATAAAACGAAGCTATGGCTTAATCAGCCAAAGGAGTAAATATAAACAACTGAATACTTGTCAGTGATTGGTTGAAATTATCGAAATAAGACAATTTTTTACATGAAATAAATTCGAATAAAAAAATATTTTTCTGTTCTATAACACAAAATAGATAAGTATACGAAGTTTGAAAGTCTTTCGGTACCAAAAATACTACGTAAAACATTAATGAAAAATGTGGCCCCCGTTTTAAAAAAGATCCCACAACTGGTATTTAATTTACCGGTCCCGAAAGGATGAAAGGCAAAGTCGACCTTGGCGGAATTTGAACTCAGAACGTAGAGACAAAGATGTACATTATATTAAGTGCTAGATATTACGATGATCAACTCTGATGATGCAAAATGGAAGGTATTCTATCCTTTGTAAATGACCAGAAAGATGAAATGCTACTAACAAGTAAATTCAATGCGTGCATCAGACAAGAACTATAAGTGTTCCAGTGTCGTATGACATGAAGAGATGTAGCAGGGCTTTGGAATTTTTCCATCCATCTATAATTCAAGGAGAAACTTGATATTAAAAACACCATCATGGCTACATTTATGCTGGAAGCACCAGCACCTCGCAGATTACATTATACCAATGCAAAAAAGTAGAGTGGATGCATATTATACATGGGTAATGGGAAGCGGTAAACCTTAGCACACAACAACAGATGACCAGAGGGAAGCCATTCTGTGCAGTAGACATCCCAACTGCATTTGACTGTCAACAAGAACGCTGGCAGACTGAGGAAAATGACATGTGTAAGGTTCTGGAACCGTAGTAAATATATATATAAACTTGATAGCAAATGGTATTCTCGTCACAAGCAGAATATAATACCGGTAAACACTAATTACTACACAAAAGCCTGATTGCGAACATACTACACTAGATTCAATTTAGGAGCAACGCAGCAAAAGGAGTCAGAGTTATCTGTTGCCGCCTGGTACACAATAATGCTTCCTAAATTCAGAGAAACGAATATATTATAATAGTTTATTCGTACGTTGAAGTTGGAGGGGTAGAGCTGCACTCCACAGATAATTTTGATATGAGGAGCTTCTAAGTTTCACCAAAGTAACTACGCAAATCTCGGAATATTGTCAACTGATGGATCGGCAATATTTTATGTGAAGAAAAGCCGTAGTTGGAAGAGTCATTGCTCTGATGTGTGAGGGTGGAAGGATGCGGGGAGAGGGAGAGGAAGGGAGAAAGGAAAAGATAGAGGAAGTTGACATGCACAGACTGGTGACATAGCAACCTGTTTGCTTAGTGTTAGAATTTAATTCGAAACATTATCTTAATCAAAAAAGCATTTTCTGTTTGACAATTATACTATAATTTGTTTCTTATTATCTTAATTATAAACTACAAAACCCCCAATTTTTTAAAATTCTAAAATGTAAAATTAAAACATTTTCGCTCCGCAAACTGGCCAGGTTGAGGGCCGTATAAGAGTTGCAGTAGGGTTCATGGTCGTTACGTTACCCGTTTAGCATAGAAAGATCGTTGTTGAATGCTTGGATACTAAAATTTTCGAAAAAGATGAATTAGCAAATGAGGGGAAATCGAACCAGTGAGTGTGTCAAGTAATAAACCAGTAAAAGAGAATTACTCACCCTACCCCATATATATATATATATATATATATATATATATATATATATATATATATATATATATATATATATATATATATATATATATATATATATATATATATATATATATATATATATATATATATATATATATATATATATATATATATATATATATATATATATATATATATATATATATATATATATATATATATATATATATATATATATATATATATATATATATATATATATATATATAATCGTTCCTACTATGTAGTCATAAGCCGAGCGTCACTCACATTTTTGTCACTTTTTACCTCCTATCATTTTTCTATAAACATTTATTGCATAAAATTAGCATTTTTAGATTGATTCCTCTCGTGTTGATTGATCATTTGAGCTGAAATCAAATTTGTATATTAAAGATTTTTTTGATGGCATTTATAGATTCCTCTCGTTTCGTTCTATCATCCAAGTTCAAATAAAATATAGTTTGTATGTAAAATAAAAAGTTTACTTTGTTTCAAAGTCGAATTTTTGCCTTAGCTTTTATGTAACTTTTTCCATAGAACCAAATTTTAATATTCTTATACCACAATCTACTTTGGGAGATGAATATTATAGAAATGTTATCAGTTTTGAATTTGGTTGAGAAATGAGTTTGTGACAGCTTTGAAGAGGCTGCGAGGGAGTAATTGTCGACCTTAAGAATATTCTTTTCTGCACTAGGAACGAAGCGCGAAATCTTTGGGGAGGTGGGCAATCGATTAGATCGACTCCAGTACGCAACTAGTATTTAATTTATCGACTCCGAAAGGATGGACGGCAAAGTCGACCTCAGCGGAATGTGAACTCAAAACGTAAAGACAGACGATATACTAGTATGAATTTCGCCCGGCGTGCTAATATTTCTGCTAGCTCGCTACATTGTCGACCGTTGAATGATATGGATAATGATCGTCGATAATTTAATGTGGTCTTTTGATATATAATATTTTCTATTTCATTCGATTTTGTTGTTCGTGATACCATTTCATAAGCTGAACTAACTGAAAAAAATAATTTAAGCATTTTCTGATATTCTATATTCTAAACATTGTAATGTTACCAAATCTTTGGATTAAGTCGTGAGGTATTATCAAAAATTATAAGCGCTTATATCTGTCTAACCACAATTTAACTTTATTAGAAACCGTATAAAATAATATCGGCCACTTCTGGGGCATTGTAAGTGAACAAGTATTAAGAATCAGTAATGTATTGTTCCAAATTTAATCTCCAGAAATATCTACAAAGTACGGTCAACAAACTGCAAAATTTAAATATCGCGATTATTCTGCTGCACTTTGTTGCCATGTATGTCCCATTGTTGATGCAGTTTTTATTTACTGCAGTTTGAAATTCCGTTTCTACATTACAAATCACAAGTGACAGTGCATATATCTTTAGCATATAATTAGAAACATAATTAACCTAATTTGTAGTTGTACTAAAATCATATAATCTTTTTATAGAATTAATGATCAAAGAGAGTATACGCCACGTGAAAGAGAGTGTGAGATTGTAAGTGTATTATGGTTTCATTAATAGATTTAGGAGACTCTGCAGTCACCAAGAAACATAAGTACTCACCTGACCCTAACATACATGACCCAGAGGAAGTGTTAGACAAGGAGTTCGAGTCAGTTGTACTAGAACTTATTTTACTTGTGTAAGCTGTAACAATATATAATGAAGGACTTAATGTATCGACTGTCCAAGGAACGAAACGACGAAGTAATAATTTTCAGATTAACACGCCAACAACCATGCTATGTCTCTACATGAAATTTATGAAGACATGCAGATTATTACAAAATACATTTACTTCCCTCCCACTCAGCACCTCTCATTCTGTATGTGGCTATACGTATTACTTCATCGTATCAAATGTACTCGCAGTTGTTCAGTATGCATGCTGATACATGTTGCTGTGTGTTGCATATCATTAGTAAGTAATTCAGTTGAGGAGTAAAACAGAAAATTAATGGGTGAGAGTTAAATGTAAAGAATCATAGTGGCAGAGTTAGTAAGATGCAAAGAAGAGTCGAAGGGAAATTGATTCGAGAGAAAATGATAAAACGATTGACAAACATTAGAGAATCATTCGAAGAGGTGATGTAGTGTCACAAAAGACCTCGAGATGTGTATGCTGGGCCACAATGATTGTACATGGGTATACACATCTCAGTAAAACCCAAGTTTCTGTTGGAATTGTAATCTCAAATGCGACTTCAAACTCATACTTGATTCACATAATCTTCGAACTACGTAGATGGTAGCCGTCTCACATTCAGCCTGATTGTTCTGATTTATTTTCATCCTTGCATCTGCGTGAATATCCCTCATCATAGATCTACGTAAAATAATATAAAATACAGAAGGAATCAAGAAATGAAATTTCTCTGAATTTCTATGCAAAGCCTTTACAATACTTTTGTCATTTTCTCGGTTGACATAGAAGGTTTCCCTGACAAGCATAGCGAGACGATGGCAAATTTTACCTTAGAGCACGAAAACAAATAGCCGGAATCTCCGCAACACTTCGGAAATCTATTTAATATTTAGATGGGAAACTGACAGGCAATAATATTCTGGGCCATAACGGACCGGGGATAAATGGTAATTAAGGGGTAATTTCATGCTCCCCACAACTCCAGAAAAAATCTCGAACTAGAGCCTCATAACATGATGAAGTGGTATTTCATACCCATGGCACAATGCTAACACGTCAGACACCTGAAGCCGTAGGGCACTGAATTGAACAATCGGTTAAAATGCTCGTGGTTTGGATTGGACTGGTCCGCCAGGTGGACAAGTACTTAGGTTAGGCGACGATCAGAGTAGCCAGACTTACTCACAAATGGGCTTTCCAAAATTCACCATGCAAAGTTTTCACTTCAATCTGTATAACATGATCAGTTTGAATTTCATTTTTGTCTTTTTCGCCTATAACCACACTTGATCACCTGCTTCTTATTCACTTTCTTTAGTAATTTCTCTCTGCTCTTCTGTAAATATTCTAGTAAGCTTTTTCTTTCTATCTGTACACACTATTCCACAGCGATTAAACTCTGACTCTCTACATGAATAACCGGTTGAGATCAGCTTTCGGAAGATGAGCTCCATACATTGACAATCACTTTCTAGTTTTCTGTCTAGTTTGAGTATATATCTTCTAGTCAGTGAACACTTCCAATTCCGCATCTGACTAGCGGTACTGGTCTTGATTCAATAAGATGGTTTGAAGTCAACTTTGACTGTAATAATTTTCTGACTATCCTTATATACTCTTTACTGGTAATTTGTTTCATTTGTTCATATTTTATTTCATCTGCTTCCTGTATCCCCAAAGAATTATACCACAGTCCTATCTCAAACGCTTTCATCGTTTGCCCAATTGATATTTCAATCCCCTGTTTTTCTTCAAATCTTTCATGTTTCATTTTCAAAAAGCACACTTTTTGTTCTCAAATTCCATACCTACATCATTTAAGAAAATGCGAACAATATAAACAAGATTTCCAAGCTGTTTCTCATTTTTCGCATAAATCTTTATATCATCCATAAAAAGGAAATTACTTATGTGACTATCCTTTTCCCAAACTATAAGTATTTTAATTTTTTGCGATATCCGACTAAATAGTATCATAGCCAATACAAATAGTAATGGATATTAGCTATCACCTTGGAGTATTCCAGGTCTGATATTCATTCCCCAAGTGTATATTTTCATCCAATCAATTCAGAATACCAATGTTTCATACTTTCATTAACCATTTTCTCTATACTTTCTGCAGCTCCGAAAATGTTCATTATTTTACTTACCTAGTTGTGCGGTACCATGTAATATGCTTTCTTGTAATTTAATAATACTACATTCAGTCCCGTCAATTTGCATCTACAATTTCAAATTATCATATTATCAACTAATAAGTGGTTTTTTGCAGCCCTACTTTCTTTCATGCATCCTTTCGCCTCTTCTGGGAGTAGATTGTCACTTTCCAGATAATTATATAGTTTTTCCGCCAAGGCCTCGGTCATTTCCTTCCACAGAAGCACTAAACAAGTCATAAGTTCAAATTTTGATGCCAATTTACCTTTCAATGAGTCCTTGAGACATAACAACGTTCGTCCAATTGTCATCCAGGTAGCGATGTGACCTTGTTGCAGGCATTTATCTAGTTGCGCAGCGATCCTTTCATACATCTGTGTAAAGTTATTCAGTTTTGTACTCCATTTGTGCCAGGTTCTTTCCATTTTGCTATTTTTAACTGTGGTCTCATTGAATATAGACATCCTTGTTTCTTGGTACTGTTGCAAATTGTTTTCCGCTTGTGTTAGCCACTCTGCACTTTCCTGATGTCTCACTGGCCTGTTCCACAATTCTCCTCAAAATACTTTACTTTTTTCCTGCATCACGGACCAATTCCAGATATTGGTCAAAAAGACGCCTTTTATTTGATTGAAACAGTCTATTCTGTTCAAACCCTTTGCATCTAACATCATATCATTTCAATTTTGCCGTTAACGCTGTCATCCTTTATGACAATTCTCCATGCATTGTTTGCTTTTCCCTTTCTTCTGACTTGTACAGTCCATTCAATTTTCTGATTACAACCCCATTCTTAAATCTTCTTCTCATTATCCTGTTCAGTTACTCCAGTTCTTTCCGTGTCTTTCCCAACTTCGTTTGTAGTCTCTTTCTCCAGTTTGATTCTTTCTATACATTTCCTCTCATCTCTTTAGTTTTCCGCTTCTATCCTACTATGTCAGCTACAGCATTAGCAGCAGTCGTGATTAGCTGGTTTGTTTCACTAATGTTATCTGTTTAATTCAAGCTGAAAGCGCCATTTACTTTGTGTTGTGGCCCCCATTACTTTTCCTCTGTCCGTATATCTTACATTTGGTGGTTTTTATTGTCTTCCCCACACATTTTACCTTGCAGCATTTCTAGAATCCCTCTCTCTCTCTCTCTCTCTCTCTCTCTCTCTCTCTCTCTCTCTCTCTCTCTCTCTCTTTGTCATTCAAATCAAGTGCTGCATTTACTGTCACTTGTTTAACTAGATTATCTTCACTATTTACTTCATCACCAATCTCAGACACATTGAGATTTCATTCTTTTTTATAGTCGTCTCTTTCCCCTTCATTACCACTTTCTGCTACTGCTGTTTCTCTTCCTCTCTTCTTTTATTCTTCAGCCCCAAAACTTGCAATCCAGCGTTTCATACGAATTGTCCTTGTCTGATCTATCAATCGCTGAGTAAATACTTCAAGAACTCCTTTTTTAAGGGAAATTCAAAATACTCACAGGAAATTGTAGAGATTCCAATCTTTGAGAGTAATTTTTCAGTTGTCCTGCAGGGTTGTATAAGTGTTTCTGTGTCTTCAGCTACTGACTGGTCAGAGCCGCGAAGAACACGTCCAGCCGCTGTTAAGGCTGGCACTCGATTATTATTATTATTATTATTATTATTATTATTATTATTATTATTATTATTATTGTTCAGTAGTTTTATTTTTATAACGTGCTTTCACTTCACTACCGAGCGCAGATCTGTGCGCCTTGGGTATGTGCTGTGGTTTGCTGTGGTGATCTTATGTTTACTGTATTGAAAGTGTTTTGCGTAGAATGTGTGCAGTACCCAGTAGTGCAATTTTCTGTATGTTATATATATTTGTAAGTCCTGGTGTTTTTGTTATGTATTTGTAGCCAAGACTGGGCAGCCAGAGATAATATGATTTATTGTTTCTTGTCTATCTCCACATATTCTACAGTTACTTGTTATATTTCTTTTCATTATGTGTTTTTGGTAATTTCTGGTGGGGAGGCTCTGGTCTTGTGCAGCAATTAAAAATCCTTCAGTCTCTGCTTTGAGTCCTGAGCTTCTCAGCCATTGCTGGGATTTTTCTTTGTCTATTTCTTTCGCATTTAGTTTAGCCCAGTATTTACCATGTAGGGGCTTTTCTTGCCATCGTTTTATCATGGTCCGTTGCTGTTCTAGTTTTAGTTTGGATTTCATTTGTTTTATAGCTCTTCTTCTTCTTCTTCTTCTTCTTCTTCTTCTTCTTCTTCTTCTTCTTCTTCTTCTTCTTCTTCTTCTTCTTCTTCTTCTTCTTCTTCTTCTGCTTCTTCTTCTTCTTCTTCTTCTTCTTCTTCTTCTTCTTCTTCTTCTTCTTCTTCTTCTTCTTCTTCTTCTTCTTCTTCTTCTTCTTCTTCTTCTTCTTCTTCGTATTTGTTAGGTAGATTGATTTCTTGTTTGTAATTGTCACTTTCCTTAAATACTGAAAATAGTTTTTTGTTTTGCTCGTGTTTTGTGGCTATTTGTATTTCAGTCAAAGGTGTGAGTGCCAAGCAGAACAGGAGTGGAGAGAGCGTGTCTCCCTGGAATATTCCTCTTCTAATGGGGATGGCTTTCGTTTTCACAAGTCCCTCTTTTGTTTGGAGCTGTAGCACTGTCTGCCATTTGTTCATTGAGTGCTCTATGTATTTTATGATAATTGGTGCCACCTTGTTTATTATTATTATTATTATTATTATTATTATTATTATTATTATTATTATTATTATTATTATTATTGTTGTTGTTGTTGTTGTTGTTGTTGTTGTTGTTGTTGGTGTTACAATTTCGTTGTAATCACTTGCCAGGAAGCACCCAGCATCATAGGACAAAGATAAGAACCAGAAGAAATTTAGCAGTAAGTTTTGCGAAAGGATGTAGGGAGGACAGTACAGAAATACATTCGTGTAATACAACGTAAGCATTTACATTGATAGGTTATTTTTTAAGGATTTGGGCAATAGCTGCGAGTACAATCTTTTGATTACTTTGAGATAAGGTTCTTTGAAATAAGGAATATTTTCTAGATATTTCTGACATACTTTTTTATCATACTTAGGACAGCCACAACAAGAGAAACAATTTTTGCTTCAAGATGCTGTATCACTTCTATTACAGTTCTCAGGTACTTATATTTACTAAGCTTGACTAAATCTTTTACAGATGTATTTTTATAAGAGAGAACATTTACCTCTATTAGTCCACTCGTATTTTCTTTTCCGTCTTCAATAATTTTGTCTGGCCGATTAATCTAGATTATTCTGTCAGTGTTAATCAGAAAATCCCAGAAAGTGGTAACATTTTACCTGCAACAAATAGCTCAAGCTGGTGTTCATATCAGTTAGCAAGAGTATAGATTCTGTAGCACTAAGATATTTTCCAAAGTAAACACTGTATTATCCAATCGTGGGGTTCTTTGTATTTGTTTGATTTTAGCACAGGATAAACCGACGTGAGACGGCGTTTTGTTTCGACAAATGTGTTTGGAAATCTGCGCTTTGGGTCAGCATATTCTGGAAGAACATCAGCTTGATAATTTCTGGTAAACAAGCTTTGATCTTGTGCCGCCAGTATAATGCATTTAGACTCTTCATTGAATCTTGAACTCCTCGCCAACTTATGGCTTGGTTATTTGTCTACATCAGCATTCTATATTGTCCATGTAAGGATTTCTGGATTCACTGATCTTCAATTTGTTTCTTCATTCCTATAGTAGAGATTTTCTACTAGAGTTCTAATCGCATCATTGCACTTACCACACTGCTTTTATGTAGATACGAACGGTTAACGTCTGCCTTAGAGTAGTGCATGTTCATAGATATCAGTAATCTCTTTAACTTCCTGTTCATGCACTGGATTCCGGTGGATTCCAGTTAATACTACTAAAACTGTAATGGACTACCAGAAATACCAGAGTGTTAAATGCTTCGATGAGATTTTTAGAGTTAAGTTCAGTCTCAGTACAAGTTTTATTCTCCTATTGTACACTTTTCTTATCTTTCCGTCATGTTGGTATGATTTACGTTTATTCCCTTGTGTTTATCAGTTTTGTCTGGGCCAAATACCTTGATGGTATCTAATTTAGCGGACATTGTTTTTTTTATGAGCTTGCCTCTTATAAAGTTGCTTTAGCATACATATCAAAGTGAAAACCAATCCCAATGTAACTGCGTAAGTTAGCATTTTTGTTCTTGATGATATATCTATGTACATGACTTAACTTATTTGCATGTATATAACTTCGTACTTCATTGCCTATTAAATTTCCGTATGCAGCGTGTGTTTGTATAATGAGGTTATTGCCTGGCTTTTGTTGAGCTGCATAAGAAACCTTAGGGGTGTTTTTGATCCTGACTCTTTAAATCTCACCTCCACTGTTCCATACTTGGCCTCTCTGACAAGATACTTTATCTCTTGCCAGATTGGCCTTAGTGCCTTCTCTATTTGGGAAGTAGTCATAATGTCTATCTTCCCAGCAGCTACTGAATGCGTTTTCTGACTCTTCCACACTGGTTCTATCTGTAAACACTCGTTAGATTTTTTCTGTGTCGTGCCTTACTTTTGATATCATATTGCAGCCTTCTGACAGTATCTGGTGAATTATATCCTGGTGAGTTATATCCTGGTTCATTTCCAGCTTTGAAAGAATTTTCATTCTGAATTCTGCGTCCTTTTCAGCAGTAAGTCACTGAGCAAAAATCAGTCACTTGAATGAGTCTGGAGTTAGTTTATCCAGTTTAAATCTCTCGCACTCTCTGTTCACTCATCGCTTTTCTCTCTGTTTAAACACCTTCAATGCGTGTTGAAATAAAGATGTTTTATTTTTTCACTGAACATCTTACATAAAATCTCAATTGTGTCCGTGAAATTTATGTGAGAAACATTTTTAGGTAATATAAAGTTACAACATTTCCCATGCTGTATCTTCGCCAGTTTCCTCGGAATTAGATACGTTTTCATTTCGTCCGTCCAGTCTAAGCATTCTCTTTTTGTAAATTTGTTCAAATCTTCGGTAATCTGCCACGAAGGTGACTCCTTCTTCCGGGTCATATTTAAAATAATTCATTAAATTTGCCACATGTTCTGGTGAAAACGTATTTTCGGTTTTTTTTTACCAACTTCATTAGATGTATCATTTGTTGCTGTAATATTTGTTATTGTTCTTTAACTTTGAGTTGTTGTTGCTGTTTTTTTTCAGCTCAACTGGACCCTCTAAGTTTTCCATTATTTTTCAACGTCGTCCGCAGTGGACATAAAATAACGTTTCCAGGCAATGGACATAACATAAGAAAAATAAGAAACAAGTGAAGAACGAATATATAATCCATGTGTGTAATTGACAAGAAAAACTGACCGTTCCGAAATATAACAAGAGAATGTCTTTTATATGGGGAGGGGGACATTTATCGTTTCAGTATCATGTTAATGTTGAAATCAGCCATACTTTTACTTGGCAAATCAGATGTTAAAATATATAGACTACTTCCGAAATATTTTCGCCTAAATCATTCTCTTTCTTTGTCTCATTCTCACTCTTACTCTGTCTCTCTCGCGCGCATACACACGCTATAAAATTTGTATTTTGAGCGGAAGCCTTAACTACCGCAGAAATATAAATACAGTATTTCCTATAGATATGCCAATTTTCATTAAATCTGTTTACTAAAGCTGCAATGTTATTTTTATATATAATTATTTGTTTCTCCTACAAAATATTTCAAACTCACAATAATGAATTTCGTTTTTAGCTTCACAAATACAAATATTCCACAGAATCATATTTTCAAGAATAAAATTTTCATTTCAAATTAGCTTATGAACAGGACATAAATGTGTACTAAGTGGATTAGCAGGGTTGTCATTACGTTGTTGTATTTTGGTACACACCTTCGATTTCTTACATAGATATAATTAAATCAAATGTTATTTTAGAGCTAATAATTGGTACATTGGTATATTATTTGGGTAGCAGTTTTTCAATAATTTTGTTCCCAAATGCATGCTTCGCATGATGAAAAGATATTTCAGAAATATAAATACAGTATTTCCTACAGATATGCCAATTTTCATTAAATCTGTTTACTAAAGCTGCAATGTTATTTTTATATATAATTATTTGTTTCTCCTACAAAATATTTCAAACTCACAATAATGCTTCGCGTTATGAAAAGATATTTCTCCCAAGAATTTGGATAATTAAACAATAACAACTTTTCGAAAATATGAAAAAGGTTTTCTTCGATCTCACAGTTTTCCGCATTAAAAATATTTCCCACTTCAAATGGAGAATACTTTATTGGGTGACTCATCTTTGTTTACAACCTGTCCAAAAGCATTTAGTTTGTTATCAAATGTTATGGAACGTGATAATATAAATGGTTGATTTTCCAGTTTAACCTGAATGCATCGAATTCGACTTTTATAGACAGGAGTAGATAAAGCATTGATAGTCTAATTGCTAATCATATTCACAGTTCATTCAGTGTTGAATATTCATGTCTGTTGTTTCAATGCATACTAATAAAGAAATTCCCATACGTGTGGTTATATTTATCAATCAATTCTGGAGAAAATAAGGGAACATCAATGACTGCATAAATACAGCAGGTTACAAATTTGCGTTGTGTGACACATTCTTTTACTATTTTATTGTTTCAATAATTTGTCTGCAGCCATGGGAGAGCACCGCCGTTAGTTGAACAAATCGACTCAATGATTTATTTTTGTAAGTTTATCGGTGTCTATGCTGAACCGCTACGTTACGGGACGTTACACACCAATATCGGTTGTCAAGGGATGGTGAGGGAGGCACACACACACACACACACACACACACACACACACACACACACACACACACATACATATATATATATATATATATATATATATATATATATATATATATATATATATATATATATATATATATATATATATATATATATATATACACAACGGGTTTAACGTCTACCAAATCCACTCACAGATCTTTGGTCGGTCCGAGACTTTTGTAGAAGACACTTGTCTGATGTATCACGAAGTAGGACTGAACCCGGAACCATGTGGTTGAGAATCAAGCTTCTTACTACAGAGCCATGCTTGCGCTTACATTCAACTTTCTATTTGAAAATCTTTCATAATCAGCTTTCACCTGGAAACCCTCCAAAACACTGCAACAATACTACCTTTGCTGCCGTCCTTTTGCTGCTCTTAGCAGAAGGTAAGAAATATAGTAACAAAAATAGTATTCCACTTACTCTTTCTCCTGGTCAAATCGTCGTCCATATAACTCATATTCAAATATTGCATTAACGCACCGATTACTGGCTCAATTATAACAGTTAATATAATAATGTCTGTGTTATATGAATAAACAATTAAACTTAGTGTAAATCTCTATAGACTGACTTTGGAAAATACAGAGTCTTCCTACGAATATCAAACAATGTTTTAGAAATAGTAGCTACCATATTTATTATTTATATATATTATTCTATTGTGCTGAGGCAACAAATGCTTATATCGCTTCACAAGCTAAGTATAAATTGGCATTCTTTGCTTGGAAAAATGTTCGCACGGATCATTTCAAATTGTGAAATTGATTATCAAATTCATAATAATGCGTTTGATTCATTTGACATATTTTATATGATGACATTGACTTTGTCGTATCGGGCAGCTAAGCTATCGTTCGACGACTGAGTCTTTCATCATTCGGGGTCGATAAAATAAGTACTGGTCAATGTTTGGAGTAAATGTAGTCGACTTCCGCTCCGTTGAAATACTTGTGGCCTTCTGTCTAAATGTATTGTTTTTTTTGTTTTTTTTTTGCTGGTTTTTGTTTCTTATATTGTTATTAAGTCGGTGAGCTGGCAAAAGTGTTTGCATACCGTGCAATATTTTTAGCGGCATTTCGTCCGTCTTTAAGTTTTGAGCTCAAATTCCTCCGAGGTCGAATTTATCTTCCATCCTTTAGTGGCCGATAAAATAAGTACTAAAATAGCATTGCTATTTTCATATCATTGTTTAACATTCGTAGTAAAACAGAGCGGGGAGCTGTCAAAATCCTTTAGCTCGCCCGCAACATACTGAGAGGCATTTTGTCCGTCTTTATGTTCTTAGTTCAAATTCCGCCGAGATCGACATTGCCTTTCATTCTTTCGCGGTCGATTAAAGTAAGTACCAGTTGGGCAATGGGACCGATATAATCGGCCAACACTCTCTCCATAAATTGCTAACCTTGTTTCGAAATTTGGAACCGATATTTGTAGAAAACTCAGTGTTTTCGTAAGTCATTCTAAAGAGGTTTATAAAAAAAGCTTAAAATACATATATAGACATAAGTATATAACATGTTACATTAAAGCCAATAATTGGTACGTTGTACACTATTTGGCTATTTGTTGTCAACGGCGATTTTGTTTAGAAATGCATACCTTTCGCAATACCACCTCTTTAAAAACATGAAGTTTGCTAGCTTTCGTTCTATCTCAGAGCTATAAAAATATACGATATATCCCACTTCAAATGGAAAATGCAGTGACTCATCTTTTTCACAGCGTATCCAAGACCATTCAGTTTCCTATCAGATGTCATACGACGTGATAATTAAATAGTCGCCTTTCCAATTTACTCTAAATTAATCCATTGAGATTTTCATAACCGAAAGTACATAATGTATAGAAGAACCAATCAAAATTATTTTGATCGTCTAATTGCTAACCATATTCGTAAATCAGTCTGTGTTAATCATTCATGTCCGTTGTTTCAAAACGTATTTGTACAAGAAATTCCCATACGTGTGTTTGTAGTTTAGATTCGGGTCAAGAGAAAATAAAATAATAGCGTAAATATAAGAGGCTACAAATTTAGGTTGTGTGACGCATTTTAACTTTCTATCTTAAATTATTATTTCATAATCAGCTGAGATCTGAAAACTCACTAAAACACTGCAGTAATACTAAAATTTCTACTTTAGTTTTCCTCTGTTAGCATCTGGTAAGAAAATTGACAATAACATTAGTATTCCAGTTTTTCGTTCTCTTGTTCAAATCTCTGTTGATAAAAATACATATACAGTGTACCAAAGCACCAATTATTGGTTCCGTTGTAACAGTTAATATAATTATACCTATGTTATATAAACAGACATTTAAACTTAGTATAAAATTCTTTAGACTGATTTAGGAATATACAGAACCTTTCTACAAACCTTAAACAAAATTTTAGAAGCAGCAACTCAGCTGTTGCTACGAAAACTTACGTTGTTTCACAAGCTAAATGTCAATTAACTCTCTTTCCTTAGAAGCGTGATTGCAAGGAAGATTTCTAATTGCTAAATTGATAACGAAATTCATAATTGTGCATTTGCTTCATTTGCCATATTTCATATGATCTCCAATATTCAACAGCTACTTTTAAAATGAAGGTCTTAAAATATTTTTGAAAAGGATCAATTCATCATACTAATACTGACATTGCAGTATTAGTAATTCTTTGGCAAGTAATATATATATATCTGTTGTTTCGCTTTTGTTAATTCAAATCATAATGTTTTTAATTTGTATACACATTTTATAAAATTAAACAAATCTGTAGTAAACATTGTATTTATTTTTCTGCATTGTTTATAGTTAGTATCTTGAGATGGTAGATTGGGAGAGTCGTTGTAAAGCTGTAGTATTTAATTACATATCTTCTAATTCTCAGGATGAAGACCGCTTACCTTCGAAGTTACTCATATTTCTTTTAGCGTTGCATAAAACACAACCCAGTCAATGGGGTATTAGATTTCTGAACCTACCTAACATTGTGGCTGTATTGGAAATTAAAATTTCGTCTGAATCAATAACAATGATGAAATATTCCAATAGACATTTTGCCCTGTACCTACTGAATTCAAGTTACCCCTATATAAACTTGACTTTTCTTCCTTCTTTAATTGATATAATAAAGTGAAGTACTGTGTTATATTTAATCGAAATTACACGACAGATGTAGGCTTCAGCTTAATTCACAATCAATGAGCACCGAATGTAATTCCGTAGGTTATTTAAGTCAAACTCTGCCTTTAAATAATTCGTGGTACAAGCTACGGGAAAGAAAGAAGTAGTAAATTTGTCAAGGAATGGTGGGGGACAAAAACAGACGCAAACGCACTCATATACAGGCATACACATACACAAAAACACACGCAAATAGCGCGCACGCACACACACACACATACACACACACACACACATACACACACACACACACACACACACACACACATTTACGAAGACTTAATCAAAATACTTATCAAGAGATGGTGCAACACACAGACACAAGCTCGCATACACACGCGCATACAAAAACACCAACGCACACACAAATACGCACACACAAATAGACACAACATTGTATTTTATGTAGTCGTTGCGTTTAACTGGCCAGAAAGTTACCACTAGTATATATGTGTCTCTGTGTATGCATGTGTGTGTGTGTGCGCGCGTACGCTTTCTTATATACGTGTGTGTATTTGCGTTTGTTTCTCTGTCCTCCACCACTTATTGATAACTGTATTGTTCACGTCTCCGTAAATATGTGTGTTTGTGAGACTGTTTGCATGTACGTGAGTTTGTGTGTGAGTGTGTGCGTGTGAATTTACCCCACCACCCCTTAACAGACGTATTGGAATGTTAACGCTTCCGTAACTTAATGGTTTGTGCGAAAGAGAAGGAAATAGTATACTTCAAGCTTTAATAAAATAGATTGTGGGGTCGATAGAATATCGCTAGGTCACTGAAAATGTGAATTACGACCAGAGAACTTGGACAAACAAACGACTGAGGGATTGTTTAAGCAGCACATTATATAATCCATCCATTACTTAGTTGTCTAGATATCTAACCATTTGACTGACAATAAAATGAAATTGAACTTATGCATGTATTATTATTGGCGTAATGATTCACCCACACCACAACACTATATATATAAGGTGTTTTTATATGCAACGTACCGTAGAGGTTGTGTTAGAACACAGAGTACTGCGTTATTTATCATTGACAGTGTCTCTCATATGGACTCGTTATGCATAAAAGCACTTGTATCCAAATCGTTGACAGACGTGCGTCGGCTACTACAGCTGTTGGAAAAGCCAAATCGCCTTGCTATGAGATCTGCAGTGGTGGACGACTGGCGGCCACATAAATCCGAGTAACCCGTCAAGGACACATAGAATTTCAATCTCTCTACATGTAGTTTCATTGCAGACGTTTATCAATATAAAGACGAGTGCTTTTATGTACCACAAGTCCATGACAACGCAGCATTCTGTTTTCTAATGTCATCTTTATGTTAAGATCACGATAGCATTTTCGTATTTATACTGCTTCTGTCGCTATTAATTATTCTTTAATAAACACACCTGATATTGCGTAGAAAAAGCCTGTTTGAATTAGTTGGCAAGATTCTTGCAAAACGTTTATATAACCAGTGAACAAATCCATGACGCAAAATCAATGTAGTTTTGAATCAGGCCTTAATAGAATGGACATGTATTTCTTGCTCGTAAACTCCAGAAGAAGTGCATCGACCATCGCATAGCACTTTACCAAGACTGTCAATTCAACAAAAGCCTACATAATACACATGCACTATGTATGTATGACCAATAACGTTTGCATTGCTAGAATTACTTGTTTTAAAAATTCGTAACCTAATTTTCTTTCACGTGTACTACGCCGCAGTCCATCGGCAAATACATTTCACTCAATTTGCATAGATAACCCGGGTACAATAACAGCATGTTATGATATCTACCATTCTCGATATTTCCGCAGACCCGGTTGTTTTTCCTGGCTAAAGTTTGCTCTGTTGTTCATCAGGGCAGTGCCGATCACCTTAATCTGTTTGGTGCCTGAGACTATTACGAATGACGTTGCGTGCGAATGCAAACACGATCCCATCAACGTTTCCTTATTTCGTCATCCATTATTGGTCTTGCACAGAACTCCGTAGTCTCAACCAAGAGCTGCGGCAAGCCATCGAGTAAGGTGGTAAAGCTCAACCCCCGACTCACCGTCACTCTAAACAATTCAGCAATGCGTGACTGAAAAGACCCATACATCTGCTTGGAATCGAGTAGCACGTGCTCTTCCCGACCTATCAAATACCGAATTGCGATTCATTGATGCGTTGAACCTCTTTCAACGCTCACTGAATGACCTTTCCTCATGGCCTAAACAATGCGCCCTCGCTCCGACAATGTAACCTTTATGAATAACATTGCAGAATCGGTCAACGGTCATTGTCACTACCAGCAACTCAATCAAAATAACTTTTCTAAATGCCTCTTTTAATTTACAAACTAGTTCAGTCTCTATTTTATGGGTGCTCAGGTGTGTGTGTGTGTGTGTTGGGACACTTGGTTTTGCAAATATTTTCTAACCAAGTCCAGTTTTATCGTTTTCAAATTATGTCGCACTCTGAAAGTGCTGGTTCTATAAAACTTTCTTTCTTCTTAGATGTTCTCCTTCTCTTCAACAAATACATCAGTTTAGTTTGTACACCATACTTTAAACAATGTTTGGGGTGGGTGTCTTTTGTTGGTACTCTAGTGTTTGTATGCCAGTCTATTGGTGCTCGTTGTCTTGACTGTGTTTACTTTTTGTTTTGGTTGGTGTTCTAGTTATTCTTGTAAGTGGTTGTTATGGTGTCACCTTTTCACTTTCTCCACTCTTTCAATTTCTGCTCTCTTCAAAGCAAAAAGAAACAAAGAATTAGGGAAATTAGCGAACAATCATATGATCCCATATAATCGATCATATGATCGAGTTGTCAACTTTGCTACTTCAAACGGAAGAATGCGATAAAATAACTTTCTTTGGCACACACATGCACACACACACACAAACACACTTACGCGTGCGCTCTCACTCCCTCCCTCTCCACCTCTCTCTAGGTAAAATTTCTGTACGAATTTTGTTATTCCCTGATCTCTGCACGCATAAAATTACAGCTCCAATCCAATTGAAATGGCCATTTTTTATTCTGCAATTTGTGTTTGTGATGAACGTATTTAAAAACCTGACCCTCTATATAAACTTAAAAGACGTTTTCCCAAAAATGCTGCCCTTTGTTGTTTCTAGCATTTCAGACGTGACATTTGCGCCCCCTCTTGTTTTTTTCCTAAATTCCTTCCGATTCATAAATTTTCGATAGAGAAGATTAGGATTTCGCCCCCAAAACATGTTCTCAATATTTTAATTTTCTCAATTTTTCCAATTTTTTTCAATTTCTAGTTTTTATCAATTTTTTTTCTTGGTTAACCACGGAGAAAAAACAATGAGTACGAATCTTTAAGAATGTTCTTCCTTTTTTCTTAAAGAAACACTAAAAACTCTTTCCCAAACATCCATACATCACCTCACCGCTTTCAAAAAGCTACAAACGCCCAATGTTTCACTTTAACTTTTTTCGAAAGCGGGGAAGTTTCTTCAGAGATAATGTCGTTTACTTGTTGTTTGTAGCATATCCGGTTTTACGGTGGTTGTATGTCACTTTTTTACGTCTGCTATTTCAGTACAATTCTACACATGCATGAAACGTTTGAAGGTTTTAACGTTTTGAAAGCGGATAGGTGATGGGTAGGCAAGATGGGGGAAGGAGCACTGAGTATTTCTTTAGGAAAACTTAATCTACAAAAACATATATTTCCTAGATTCGTAATATCTGCACTTTTCTACGTAGATAAAAAATGGAAACAAGTTACAAATAAAGGAATTGCGTTGGGAAGGAGACAAATTAAATTTTTTTTAATGTAATTTCTGGGCAAAATCGTATTAAACTCCTTGTATACTATGAAACAATACTTAGTTTGTGATCCTTCTTAAGAACAGAAAGTATTTTCATGCAAACAATGCAAATTATACCCTTCACTTTTAAGCAAACAATAATTTCCAGTAATCTAGTTCACTATATATCAGCTGTCCCAAATCAGCCCATGAGAGAAGAACAAATGATACAATGCAGTTGTAGGTCATAGCACCCGGGCAACTCCGGGATGCATAGTATATAATTCAGATTAAGAACTAAAGAAATGATGTTTAGAAAGTAGACGTTAAATGCAGTATCCAAACATTGTTTGCGGATAAGTCCTAGGCTGTACGCCAGGGGACGGGCATATGGTGCTGTAGAGGTCTGTTTCTCAGGGGAAGAGGTGACCCGCGGTCACTCGGTGTATCCCCTTAAAACGAAAGAGGTGGTACTTCTGCCAACTTACTTAAGCCGCAGAACATCACGAGTCAAGATGGCAGAAATGCCACCAGAAGTGGACCCTGTAGAGGTGGTGGCTGCCCTGTTGTTCAACATGGTAGAAAAATGAATATCCTGTAAGTAACATGCTCTTCCCCTCAAAACCGACATTGGTACATGGATCAAGCAGATACCTAAGCTGGGAGACTGGCATTGTGTGTGTGTATAGATGTATATATATATGTATGAAATGTAGGCCTCCACAGTCGCAACATGGATTAGAATTTAGCAATCTCCTCTGGTTATACGTTCTCAGTCGACATACCCATGTTTTCGCGAAATCCTTTTCTGAATTTGTTTACGTCGTGTTTCAGGTTACAACCTACAGTCTACAGGGTTAAATATTGGTTCGCTTGATCAAGTTTTGAAAGAATTCTTGCCCGTATTTCTGTATTTTTTTTAGCAGTAAGACCTTGTACAAAAATGAGGCACATGAATAAGTTTTTCAAGTTTAAAACTTTCACACATGCTGTTGTCTGTTCCTATATACATCATAACGACGTCATCCACGTTTTAAATTCCAACACTCCATTCGAGTGCTAAATAGAGAAGTTTTATCACCGAACATATTAGATTGTAATTTGATTGTTTCCTGAAAACAAATTTCACTAGAGTGAAAGGGCAATATGAAATTACAGTATCGTTCATGCTCAGACGGAACTAATTTACGTAATAATAATCTTACTTTTTCTTCGTCCGACAATGTTTTGCAATCTTACTTAAAAATATCCTGATACTTTCGATAGTACGCTGCAAAAGTTATAACCTTCTCCGGGTTATATGCGAATTCTATTATGGAGTTCGAAACACCGTCTGGCGAAAACGAACTTAACCCATTTTCGGACTTCTTTGCGTATAACTTCAATAGTTGTTGCTGTACCAGGTTCACGTGCAACTCCTGTTGCTGTTCTTGCTGTTCTTGCAACTGTATTATAGAAGCTAACAAGTCTTCCGGCATTTAACAAGTTGTATCACGAACAAAATGTTAAATAACCTACGTGAGCTTCGAAGCCCTCATCGCCAGATGTTATATCTTCCGTTTCCTATGTCGTGGTAGCGCCATAATATTGTGATGCATAGTTTAAATACACTGTACAAGTGTTGTAACAGTAAATAAGATAACGATGAAGCCGTAATAACAACGTAACGATCCAACAATCTCTTCACAAACCAACAATCAATATTCCAGACGAACTACGCAGCTGAAACTTTCCGACTTTAATGCGAACTCAGCTCTCACTAACACACAAACTCCACCCTGGCCGCAATTAACAAGAACAATTTTTTAATGGTGTAGATTGCATGAAATACGTCAAATAAACAAGTAAACGATTATGATTTTCATTAATATTTAGAAATTTCCTAATAGCAGCCTTAAGTGTTCCATACAATCATATCAGCATGTGAACAAAAATTAATAACCTAAGCACTTCGCTTGTCAATAAGATGAAGGTGCAATCTACCTCAGTCGAACTATATATATGATTCATCACATGGAAATTTTAGTTGCACAACGTTGGGCAATATGCATGAGGTAATTCAGCAATTTTGTGGATTATTCCATATAATCTTTCACTATATAACACTCAATGTTTGTTTACATTGAGAGCTAGTACTAACACATCGTATAACTATTCAGTGTTTAAAAGATAGGTAAACGCCGTTTTACCTATACTTAATTCCATCTCAGATCTTTAGATATTTGCCCCATTTTGTTTTTTACATTTTAATTAGTGTACACTCTTTTTTTGTTTCCAAGCAAAGACGTTCGTACAGCTATCAGATGCTAAGGAACGTGATATTAGTATCTAACATTTAAATGTTTTGTTAATACAGAAAGGAATGATATAAAAGATTATTCGGTATGTGTGAATTTTTCAAATTATTTCCATATTAATAGCGTTAATCATTTGTCTTTCTTATTTTGTTATTCACATTTGAATGAGAAAATCCCATTAGGATTTAGAAATAACAATGGGAAAAAATAAAGTTCAAATGTGCTGAATGAAATGTAACACGTTTTAAATTTACATTTTAACAATGATGACTTTTTCAACAAACGTTTAAATAGGAGCAATAATTTTTGCCATTGACAGTTTGACTTCTGTAACAATCTGCCAAGATGCTAAAATCTCTAATCATCTCCGTTCTGCTGCTCTTAGTACAAGGTAAGACAAAACTAAATAACATTTATATTTCTCTTTTCTTTTCTATCTTCAATGGATCTAAAGCATGCATTCCATTAATATATTATGCTTTTCTCCATCGTAAAATTGCTCCTTCGTTAAATTTTTTTGGGGAAAGAGTTATTTCCAGATATATCATCCTTGAAGAATTTATTCCTATGGTGTGGAGTGCAAAGATTACAGGGTTTAGGTTTGCATTTTATCCTTGTCCGATCGATAAAAAACACGAATCAATAAGTAGGATAGTTTTGATCTTTAATCTTGCATCAACAAGTGTAGACTTGTGCAAATGTAGTAATCAATATTGTAGCATAGAATATAGCCTTGCATGATACCTCCTTAAGTCTTCTGCGTCTTCAAAATTACCATAGTTGATATCTTAGGTGAAAAGTGTGTAGTCTTTTAGCAATTGTGTTACCTGAAGTGCTTTTAGTAGTTTGTGATGTATATTTGTGATGGTTAAATATTAGGGAATCAAGACAGGTGTGAGTGTATTGTTCACGAATATCTTATTGCGGGGAGCAAGCAAATAAATCACGCAATACAAATATTTAGTGACGATGACTTATTGCAAAGTCCTACGATATTCTGGTATGTAGAGCTTACAATGACAGTGTATGTGAATACATTATCAGATGGTACCTACTGTGAGACAGGCATTGCGAAGCCACGCGCAGAATGCTGAATCAAAGAGAGCTAGCAGTCCTAGCAGTTTGGCAGGTGGCGAGCTGACTGCCCAAAGGGAAAAAGTGGGTCAATCCTGTCACTCGGGCTTCTTATATGTCTCTAAGGGCTGTTGTGTTTTGCGCATGCGTCTTGTTTGCCTGCTGTATCCCTTCCGGGCTTTTATGTTTAGCCCTGAGACAATGCATGTAGGCATGACGGTTACGCTACTGACTCCCTTGGCAGTTGTGAAATTATGGGAATAACGAAAGACGAAAGAAAAGTTTTATCTGCAGTGCAAAACATACCAAAAGCCTTAGAAGTACAAAATAATAAATGAAAGGAAGTGTAATATGTAACAATATGATGATGAAAATCGGGTGCAATCACAACAATGAAAACGGAATGCAAACAATATATCACACTCCAAGAAAAGGGTTCATTCAATATTTTTTTAGATGTAGCAAGTGTGAGTCAATCTTTTGACAATGCACTTTTCGTGCGCTCCCAGTAGATACGGAGAGCGAATTTGAAGTTTATTGTGTGGGCGACGTCTCTTGTGCTGTGCATACATTATAACTCCAAAATCAGATAATCTTGCAACTGCGAACTCCGAAGAAAACATTGATGGTGTTCACTACATGGTCATGGATGGCTGGCAATTGATTAAAAATGAAGGAGACAGTGATATTAGCATATCCTATGAAAGGTTTGAGAATATTCTGCATAATGAACGTTTCTGTTCGATAGTTTCCACGTCCTCTGGCAACTGATAAAAAAGGAAAAAGAAAAAAAAAACGCACACCGCTGATCACATCACAGGAAAAACTGATTCTGTTTGAGGCAGATTTAGTTGGTTTCGTGATAGTTTCCTAACTCAGAATGGGTGCTGGAGTTATATCCTTGACGCAGACACAAAATAACAAACCATGCATCGGAGACACCCTTCCTCACGGGCTCCAAAGAAGGCTAACGTTGTTTTAGATACAGTGAAGCTGATGATCTCAGGTTTGAGGATGCAAACGGCATTGGGTTTTAACTAACTTCAAAAGGGCCACAGCATCAATGGAGAGTACTATCTTTGGTACTAAGACCAATGACACAAGAAAAATCACGAAGGTGGCCCTGCTTCACCTGGACAATGTTCCAGCACACAATTCCTTGGTTTTCATGGATGCTATGGCATTGAACTGGTTCTTCATCTGGTCACAATTCAAGACAGTATCTTAGTCAGTGTCTGACTTCTTCAGCCATCACTCGTGTGCGCGTATGTATTTATACACGCATGAACTCGAGCACACACGCACACACACACACACACACACACACACACACACACACACACACACATACATTGATGTGTTTTGAGAATGCCCTTACATTAATAATTCATGCTCAGGTTCAATTCCGCCCCTTTATCATTAGTTGATCGGTTAAATATCTAACCAACTGATTAAATGATCGTTTGTTTAATGTGCTGGTTAAGCAATCAATCGGTAGTTTGTTAGTCAAACTACTTTTTTCTCCTTTCACGACATTTTCTGCGACTTTGTAACTTTTTCTCTCACCCTAATGTCTGATCTCCGCCTAAGAATTGGTCTCCTGTCCGTGTATGCGTATGCTTGTATGTATAAATATGTTTGCTTATGCGATGTGTTTAGGATGAGGGTAAATGCAAGGTTTGTGTGTGTGTGAGTGTTTGTGTATGTGTGTGTATGTGTACGTGCATTGCCCAAGCGCTTGCGTGTGTGCGTGGTTGTGTTCACACACATATGTGGATGATTGTACCTAAGTTTCTGCGCTTGTGGAGGTGCGTGTAATGACCATCCCATGACCTCTTTATGGTTTCGGCTTTTGTCTGTTGTGTTCCTTATCAGTCTCATGTCTGCTTTGCATTTATTGGTTTTCGGTGTAGTTCTTCGTGTGGAAAGGGGAAGGTGAAATGTGGGTAGGTGCATGTGTGTGTGTAAGCATGAGTGTCTACGAGCGTGTGTGTAAGTTCCTGTGTGAGCGAGTACATGTGTGTGTTATAGTGTTCGTGAGTGTCTTTGTGCTCGCGCACGAAGTGTGTTGTCCAGTGTGCGTGTTCGTGTGGTTGAATCAGTTCTGTGAGTGAGTATCTATGTTCGTATGTGTATGTGTGTATGAACGTGTGAGTATTTTCTTATCTGAGTGTATTGCAGCACGTGCGTGTGCGTTTCTCTAGCTTTTTTTCTTTTTTTCAATCGGCAAATATTTGTGTGTATGCTTGTCGTTGGGCGTGCATGTGTGCTTGTGTACCTGAGCATGTAATATGTGTGTGTATACTCGTAAGAGCAGTAGGTATTCGTGTGGGTGCATGCATGATCGTGAATTCTTGAGTTCCCGTGTTTGTTTGTATTCACTCAGATACTTGCCTATTCAAAAAACTGTCCGATACGTGTACACACGTGCTGGAATACATTCTTATTAGAAAAGACCCGTTCATTCGCACACACACACACACACACACACACACACACACACACACACACACACAAACCCAAACACAAATACCCCCTCCCCCGCCGCTACACACACACTCAGAGCCCGGCATCGCCAAATAGAAATTATTTCTAATACACTCTGCTTCATTCAATTTCAATCCCTTTTTTTTTTTTTACTTTTAGGTGTAGAGTCATTTCATTTACCGTGGCCGAGACCATGGCCTTTGCCGAGGCCGATGCCGTGGCCGATGCCGTGGCCGATGCCGTTGCCTCCGATGTTTCCGATGTTACCAAATTGGCTTCCAGCCCCCACCTGCAATGGCGTTCCCTTTACTGCAAGTAAACATCTGTGTTGTCAAAACGTGCTTGTTTCCAGAAGTGCTTCTTCGACGATGTGCTGCGGAAAAGGTTCCTTCAATCCAGTAACTCAAATTTGTTGCAATAATAATGTCATTGCAAAGTCAAGTACAGTTAACACTTGTTGTGGAGATGTTGGTATGAGTACCAGTACACAGATATGCTGCAGAAATATTGTTCATACGAAACGTACAGCTGCTGATGTCTGTTGCGGAACAAATGCTGTGGATACTTCGACTCAAGGATGTTGTGAAACACAAGTATACACCGTTGCAACGCAAGGATGTTGTCGAGGACAAATATTTACCACTGCAACTCAAGATTGTTGTGGAACAGAGATATATTCTAAAGCAACACATGGATGTTGTGCTGCAGCGGTAAAATTCGAAACTGCAACTCAAGGTTGTTGTGGAACACAAATATATTCAAAGGCAACACATGGATGTTGTGCTGCAGCGGTAAAATTCGAAACTGCAACTCAAGGTTGTTGTGGAACACAAATATATTCAAAGGCAACACATGGATGTTGTGCTGCAGCGGTAAAATTCGAAACTGCAACTCAAGGTTGTTGTGGAACACAAATATATTCAAAGGCAACACATGGATGTTGTGCTGCAGCGGTAAAATTCGAAACTGCAACTCAAGATTGTTGTGGAACACAAACATATTCAAAGGCAACACAAGGATGTTGTGCTGCAGCGCTAATATTCACAAGTGCGACTCAGAGTTGTTGTGGAAATAAATTATATAGCACTGCAACAGAAAAATGTTGTGGAGCACTAGTATACGACCCCGTGAAAAGAGGATGTTGTGGTGACGAGATATATGATAAAATCATTGAGAAATGTTGCCACTCACGCCCACCCCATTCCATACCTTTCGTATGCTGGTGATTCGTTAGATATTTAATTATTTACATGATAGTCTAATTTGCAAATATATGTTTACTAACATAATATATATGCTTTCTTAACAATTTTGTAGTCGGTGAATAAATTATACATGATAATTTTATTCCTATTATGCATGTTTCGCATCTGTTCATAGAATTATTTCCACTTTATTGTTTGCTCAAATAAAGGTAAAAAATGTAATATATATATATATATATATATATATATATATATATATATATATATATATATATATATATATATATATTATATGTGCGTGTGTGTGTGTGTGTGTGTGTGTGTGTGTGTGTGTGTATAAATGGAGTTAAACGCAGGTGTTATTCAAATTCATTTATTTCCGACACATGTTTCAAAGATATCAATGGTATTATTCCACAGGAATAAAATGACGTAAAACAATGTAAACTCTTCAGGGAAGTGAAGAAATGAAACTCGTCAATAAGACATTTTAACAGAAAATGATGGATATATATATGGTAATTAACTGAACGTTATTAAGTTTGTTACAAAAAAAGCGTTAGAGCATATAACGTCAAAGGTAGCCTATAGGAAGAAAAGGAGTAAAGGAGAGAAAAAAAACAAATAAATGACAAATCTATCGACCCCGAAAGGATGAAAGATAAAGTATACTCGGCGGAATTTGTCCTCACACACACACACACACACACACACACACACACACACACCCACACACACACACACACACACACACACACACACACACATACATACATATATATATATATATATATATATATATATATATATATATATATATATATATATATATATATATATATATACATATATATATACGTATAGTTGAAAGTACGTACATATACGTATGTATATATGCATATATATATATATATATATATATATATATATATATATATATATATATATATACATATACATATATATATATATATATATATATATATATATATATATATATATATATATATATATATATATGCATATATACATACGTATATGTACATACTTTCAACTATACGTATATATATATATATATATATATATGCATATGTGGGCATAGGACGTCACGAAACGTGTACAGCACAATACATTTACGAAACACGAGTACATGAACTATTCTGTCGAATAACGAAAGACACAAATCGGAATCAAAACAAACAACACAAAGAACGACCCTTCATCAGTTGTTGGCTGTTTTTCCAGTCTCGTATTTCGAGCATCTAACAACAATATACGCTTTCGATAAAACAGTTGCTCCCGCAAAGCAAATTCAGTGAAATTTGGGATTTTGCGGAGGGTATAAGATTTAGTCAAGGGAGACTTACTTTCATAAAATCATTACAACTATACTTAATATGCATATATTGGAAATTATGGCAATTTTAAATAAAAGCTTCCCGGCATCCCATAGATATAATGGAATACTTTCCCGTAAGACAATCAGAATCTCGTATTCTACCCTCCCCAATATAGGTACCATCATAGCCAGGTTAAATAGAAAGAAGAGGAATTAATTATAATAACATTAGTATTGTCAATACTGGTTTGAACCCCTATAATGACGATAACAGTAATGGAAATATAAGAATTAGGAACAACAGAACTTAAACATCTAATATGTATGATCTAAACCAAGACACCCATCTATATGATAGCACAGGGATTACTGACATAGTACCTGATGATGCTGAGATGAATTTAAATGATACTATAGTTAAGGGAAGTATAAATAATAATAGTAATAATAATGCCGATAATAATTATAGTAGTAGTAATAATAATAAAAAATATTGATAATAATAATAACAGTGATAGGAATATCAATAATATTAATAGTAGTAATGATCCCGGTTGCGATTGTAGAGTTAAATCCCATTGTCCGTCATTGGGTCGACGTTTAATTCAAACCGTAGTTTATAAATGTACAATTTTGACTGAAGCGGCTAAATTTATATATATTGGATGTTCTATAAATATGAAAGACCTTATTAATAACCATTTTTCATCATTCAGACTTAGACATAAACTAATAGTACGTCTTTATCTAGTAAGATCTGGGAACTCAAAGAAGTAGTGACTAAGTCCTATACCCACTAGAAGCTATAAAAATCATACATTAACACCTGTAATATTGCAACTTATAAAACCTTTTCGGTTTTAATACCTTTAACTGCCCGCACTACTTTCATACCAATTATCCTCTCTTTACAGGTTACCTTTATCTTTTCTTTGCCTCCAATTTTAATTCTCTCTCTCTCTCTATAAGTAAGTTATACGTATTTTTAAAATTATTTTCTGTAAATACTTAATATTTTGCTTTCTTAATTTGTTTTCCTTACTTTATTAATCTTTTGTCCTTTATAAATTGTTATTTTTCTTGTTCTTAAAATGATAATTTGCAGTTTCATAGGTCAATGCAAGATATTTATTCTATATTCTTTCATATAAACGTATATATACTTGCATATATCTATATATGCATATATGTGCACATATATACATATATATATATATATATATATATATATATATATATATATATATATATATATGTGTGTGTGTGTGTGTGTGTGTGTGTGTGTGTGTGATTGTCTGTGTCTGTGTCTGTGTATAAATCCTTCTTTGTATATGTACCTGTATACTTTATATTCCATTATGTCTATGTATTACCATTATCTTATCATCCCGCTTCTGATTCATTGCTTCAGATCAATAGATAGTATGTATACCTTTCCAGATATTATATATGTAATGGTTTTGAGCAGTCTTTATAGAAACCTAATAATATGTTCCTTGTATCAGCATCTTAAGTTTCTTAGTGTCTCACCCTTTTAATTTTGTAATTAACATCATGATCTAAGGTTTATCCCTGCCCTACCTCTATTTTATAAACAGTTACTTCTATCTAATTGACTCTTCCTAAAGTTTTGTTTCTTTTCTCTTGTGGGGAAAGGGATGCCTATGATAATATTTATTACGAATAGCTAGCCATGAGCTGTCAACTCACTCTTGTTCATTTTTTTCTAAATATAAAGTCTTCTAGTCTCAGATTTCAGTAGATGATAAAGAAATAAATAAACTGGAAATATATTACAATCCTATGACCCCACTATGCCCCATACTATCCTAAGAAAGTGTAGTCTGTTATTCTTTGTCACTTTTGCTACAAAAGCGACAACATGAATTTCTTCCATCTTCTTATTCTGTTAAATATTTAAGAAAAATTATATTAATGTGTGCTACTTGTTGAAATTCCATATATACTTTTTTGTGTAGCTGAAGATAGTACTGAATTTAAATTGATGTTGTCATTGCATTGTTCAATAAAATGGAACCACTTGAAACGGTCGTACTACATTACTACTTGATATCCTGTTGTTTATTTTGATATATATATAAACAGCAGGTTGCAATATTTCACCTAAAAGGGGAATTACAATTGTTACTAACTGTGACTTCGGTGTTACTACGAAACACCTACATTGCTAAAAATAAGAGTTAAAATGCTCTAATGTTGCTTATATTAAATTTATATATAGACATTAGCAAATCGCTAAACCATCCATTAATTTGGATGACGATCACATATTTACTAATAGAGAAGCAAGTCCGAAAAAAACCGAGGTCGAGCAGGCTTAACTGATAAGGCAACGGAAATTGCCGAAAATGACGTCAATATTGAGAATTGTCGATAGGCATGTTTAGGACGATTCAGGTGCCTGTTAGTGTACAAGTTTTCATTCATATGCGTTAACTACTGCATCAGATCATTTTAACTCTTATTTCTAGCAATGTAAGTTCTACAGATCTAGCATTTTCAAAATTCGACATAATTTGAAAATAATAAAACTGGACTTTGCCTGATCAATCTCCTCGTGTCGCTAGATTTGTATGTGACAGCCATTTGCAAACCAAGTATTCCAACACACGCACAAGCACTCAAGAAAACGATGTAGTTTGTAAATAAGAAGAGGCGTTTAAAAAGAGCATTTTGATTGACCTGCAGATGGCGACAATGACCATTGACCGATTTTGCAATGATATTCACATAGGTTACTTTGTCGGAGCGAGGGCGATTGGTCTAGGTCCTGAGGGAAAGCCATTCGGTGGGCAGGGTAGAAGAAGATCAACGTATCAATAAACTACAATTCGGTATTTGATAGCTTATGAAGGGTACGTGATACTCAATTCCAAGTAGATGTGTGCGGCTTTTCAGTCGCGCATTGCTCAATTGTTTGGAGAAACGGTGAGTTGGGGTTGAACTTTACCACCAAACGTCATTGTTTGCAGCAGCTCTTGGTTGAAGCTATGGAGTTCTGTGAGAGGTCGATAATGGTTAATGAAATAAGGAAGAGTTGACGGGATGCTAGATTGAGACGTTACCGGTTTTGGATGGACCGTCCCATAGGTTTTATCGTCATATGCTCATGTGCCAGACTTGTTTGAGAGCATCTAGTTTGATATTTACTGCAGAAAGCAGCAGAACAGGAGATTTTTCTATCCAGATAAAATACGTATATTGGTGCTAGTGCAAAATTACCAGAAAAAGGAGAATTGGTTTTTAAAATTCTAATGACTATTAAAATCAGAGGAGATTTTGGACAAAGCGTTAGTATAGAGAATGGCAATTGTCAGTTCTACACTCGTAGGTGAGTCACAGACATATGCCATTTGAAATAGATGTGTTAGGTATGTCATATGACAAGAATGGGGCTTTTATCAATTAAGATCAGTCAAAAGTATTTGATCGCGTCAACCATCAATACTTGGCTGTTTTCCTCAAGGAGGCAAGTTTCCAGTAATCTTCAGAAACTGCGGTGGACAGAGTAAATGATCGCTTGAAGCAGCAGTTTAATATCATGCTCCCCGTCAGTAAAATGATCCTCCTCTCTCTCTCCACGTCCGTACTTACTGAATCTAGAGAAACTCTTTTCAGAAGTTCAAGGTATTGATTGATCCCTTGAAAGCTAGGAAATGCAAGAATCGTGTTTTCATTTAGAGATGACGACACTGTAATAGTATCGGACACCAAACACATTAAAGTGATCATCAATGCCATAAGGAACATCGACGCAGTTACAGGAGCAAAAGTTAACCAAGGAAAATCACTGGGTCTGCAGGGGTACACTCGTGTTAACAAATCTACACTTTCCAACAGTGTTGCTTCGAACAGAAGGATGGAGGATTTATATTACTCGGAATTTGGTTTGCTGCAAGCATCCGTTTGGGCAAGAAATGGAAAGAAATAGTGATGCGAGCGAAAGGCAATCTAGTAAAGCAATTCGGTGCAAGATGGAAGTGAATGGTGCAAAGAATACAAATAGATTTGCATCCTGCCCAGCGATGTACAATAACATCTGATCATCTGGTCCAAACTGTGATACTGATATATAAATATGAATATATATATATATATATATATATATATATATATATATATATATATATATATATATATATATATATATATATATATATATATATATATATATATATATATATAAATAATACAGAATGGGACAAGAACGCAAAGCATCAAGAGAGTTCAGTGATATAATTTAGTTTTTCCTTGGGGCTGGCCAGATTGGAGCAATATCGAGAATAACCAGCCGAAATGGCAAAAATAATCTGGATCTCGACTGAAGAAAGAAAACTCAGAATGACCTGTCTGTGTTTTCTTTGTATTGTCTATCTTGATGTTTTGTCCCTTTCTTGTATCACTTAACAGTCTTGATGTTTTGCGTTCTTGACCCATTCTGTATCATTTATATATATATATATATATATATATATATATAATGTGCTAGTTTCCTGGTATTAAATTGATATTAATTAATATCAAATTTTTACCATATTATGTTAATTATATATATATATATATATATATATATATATATATATATATATATATATAATAATATTATTAGGGACAAAATCCAAAATTACAGGTAAAAAACTCAATTAAAATCAATTTATAAAAAATTAAAATTAAATTGAGCCTTATAGATAAAGTATATATAAAATATATATAGTTTTAGGGAAAATAACCAATTTTCAAGAACTCATCGATGAAAATCCACTATCACATATAGAAAAATTAATAATTAAAAGCACAATAAATGAGTATAATATAAAGTAAAGTAAATATCATAAGATAAATATAATAAAAAGATTACACGTGTTTCATAACCAATTTTCAAATAGAAAAGAAATTTAAATCGATTAAAATCAATTGAAATTATCGAAAATAAGTTCTATTCAAAAATATAGCTACTCGTCAGATCGTAAGTAGAACAATAATTAGATATATATCTCAACCAACAATAAGTACCAAATGAATTAATATGAAATACTTATTATATAAAGATAGAAAAATTATTTAAAAAAATATCATAATATCAAAATAATAACCATTCAATAATCATCCCTTCATCCATAATAATAACATGTATATTATATACAAAAAACATCTTACCTAAATTATCATTGTTTTAAATTATCATTGTTTTAAATACAAGTTGAACGAAGTTTAAGTTTAAATCGATGAGTTCTTGAAAATTGGTTATTTTCCCTAAAACTATATATATATAAGCAATGTTAATTCTCTAAATGAAGTATTAACAGTAACTGCACGATAAAGTGTAGTATATTGCCACTTAAGTGTGGCTGACCCCTAGGGGTGGATGTTACTGTTGCTTTTAGCCCCAGGAGGACATCTCCTCCAGCTGGCTTATCGACACACGACTGTAATCCGGATACGTTCGTGCTGCTGGTCGAGGTGAGAGGGATAACTCCCTTGGCAAACAGGACACAGTCGTGTGTCGATAAGCCAGCTGGAGGAGATGTCCTCCTGGGGCTAAAAGCAACAGTAACATCCACCCCTAGGGGTCAGCCACACTTAAGTGGCAATATACTACACTTTATCGTGCAGTTACTGTTAATACTTCATTTAGCGAATTAACATTGCTTGTTTTCACCTTTTCAATATCAGTGAAGAATTTCACTGGAAAAGAAGATATAAGGTTTGCCAGGTTTTTGTCTCTCTCACCAAGGTCATCAGCTGTCGAACGCCGACGAAGGGAAATAACCCTGAAATCCGGATACGTTCGTGCTGCTGGTCGAGGTGAGAGGGATAACTCCCTTGGCAAACAGGACACAGTCGTGTGTCGATAAGCCAGCTGGAGGAGATGTCCTCCTGGGGCTAAAAGCAACAGTAACATCCACCCCTAGGGGTCAGCCACACTTAAGTGGCAATATACTACACTTTATCGTGCAGTTACTGTTAATACTTCATTTAGAGAATTAACATTGCTTGTTTTCACCTTTTCAATATCAGTGAAGAATTTCACTGGAAAAGAAGATATAAGGTTTGCCAGGTTTTTGTCTCTCTCACCAAGGTCATCAGCTGTCGAACGCCGACGAAGGGAAATAACCCTGAAATCCGGATACGTTCGTGCTGCTGGTCGAGGTGAGAGGGATAACTCCCTTGGCAAACAGGACACAGTCGTGTGTCGATAAGCCAGCTGGAGGAGATGTCCTCCTGGGGCTAAAAGCAACAGTAACATCCACCCCTAGGGGTCAGCCACACTTAAGTGGCAATATACTACACTTTATCGTGCAGTTACTGTTAATACTTCATTTAGCGAATTAACATTGCTTGTTTTCACCTTTTCAATATCAGTGAAGAATTTCACTGGAAAAGAAGATATAAGGTTTGCCAGGTTTTTGTCTCTCTCACCAAGGTCATCAGCTGTCGAACGCCGACGAAGGGAAATAACCCTGAAATCCGGATACGTTCGTGCTGCTGGTCGAGGTGAGAGGGATAACTCCCTTGGCAAACAGGACACAGTCGTGTGTCGATAAG
>NC_142935.1:42261272-42293772 GCF_046866305.1 Octopus bimaculoides | reverse complement strand
TCAGTTTCCGTCCACCAAATACAATCACAAGGCTTTGGTCGGCCCGAGAATATAATAGAAGAAACTTGCTCAAGGTGCCACGCAGTGGAAATGAACCAGGAACCATGTGGTTGTTAAGCAAGCTACTTAACACACAGCCTCTGCTGCGCCTATATATATATGCTTATATCCATACATATATGTTCGTCCCGACATCTATGCATATAATTATATATTATTTATGTTATTATCTGATCGAACGCCACGCATTTCCTTCAAGTATATATATCTTTAGTTGTACGAAAGCAGCTACAAGCTTTAGGCTCGTTGAGTGGAATAATGCGACAAGTGTGTATAGCCTATCGCGTAGAATATGGCAATTGTTCCTTGAGACGGCATTGTTATCTTCGTAATGGCACTCACTCTACGAGAGAAGGAAATGGCAATAAAAAAAAAGAAAAATGATAAAACTTGAAAAAGTACTAAAGTAAGGGAAATAATATTGTCAAATAATTTTGAGTTATGTCCCTTACAACTGTTAACTGGTATGAATAGTATATGGTAAAGATATCTATCCATCTATCTATCTATCTATCTATATTTCTTTCTTTCTTTCGTTCTTTCTTTCTTCCTTTCTTCCTTTCTTTCCTTCTTTCTTCCTTTCTTTCTGTTTTTCTTTCTTTCTTTCTTCCTTCCTTTCTTTCTTTCTTTCTTTCTTTCTTTCTTTCTTTCTTTCTTTGTATCTATCTATCGAAAGGTAGTGATAGACATTCATACGCACACGCTCACCGCCGCCCACACATACTAAATGAAATCAGGAAGATGGTTGATACGATAATTTTAAATAATCACTACAATAGTTTCGAAACATCTAGCATCGATACTTCACGGATGAGATACTTAACAACTGGTGCAGGTGCATCCGACGGTGCAGATGTACCTCTTCTGATGATACCTAAATATAGTTCGTCATAATAATAGTTCCGCAATATATCATCTTATTTCGTGTACAGAAATGCAGCAAATTAAAGGATATATCCTCATTTATATAGAAGAACAATAATGAAATAATAGATAGAAAGAAAACAATGTACAAACAATACAGTATTTAAAATTACCGTTAACGGATATCGATGTATAAACGCCTCGCGCAAGCTGCATGGCGCATGTACACTCGCTGATAGAAGCATCCGCGAAAGTGGAAGCCCACTCAGACTTGTGGTTTGGTGCATACACGTTCACATAGCTAGTTAATCACATACTTAGGGTTTATAAGAATGGGGAGGCTAAAGTTAAGCTTAGTTCATCCATACCATAAAGTAGATTATGTTAACAGTTACTAAAATTAATTCCCACAGCACTGAAAGGAAGTACATCTATATGCATATTGTTGGCATCTTCAGAGTCGTTCAGAAATTCTTCTCATTGGACCACACAAGAGACAGAGATTCATCAGAGTAGAGTCGGCATCTCCTGGAAATGATATTATATGTTTATGCGTGCCTTTCTATGGGTCACACTATATATATATATATATATATATATATATATATATATATATATATATATATATACTCTAGGACTTATTCTTTGTAAGCCTAGTACTTATTCCATCGGTTTCTTTTGCCAAACCGCTAAGTTACGGGGACGTAAACATACCAGCATCGGTTGTCAAGCGATATTGGGATCAAACACAGACACACAAACACGCCCCCCCCCACACATATATAAATCTGTATATTGAGTCTCGTCGAAACTGGTACTGGAACTGATATTCCGAAGTTAGGATTCCTCTGCTACACACGTTATCCGCATCAAAATGACTTTTTAGAATCGTGGCATTTTTATGTTCACATCTGGTATAAATATCATATACTTTGCAATTGGCCAAACTTATTTTCCCATGCCGGTCAAAGCTCCATACATTTGTTCTAGAATAAATATGAAGAATTCATGAATATTTAAGGAAATTATTCTTCGATACTATTGTGATACAAAGAGGTAATTTCTTCGTCGTAGCATCATAGTTTCAAATGATCAAATTACGTCCCTGCTTACCCTGATGAGGTACTAACAATGTCCATGGTTGCAGTTGAATGACTCTTTTGTATCGTGGAAGACATCCATGACAAGCGTAAGGCAATATAGCAAAGCAATTCGGTGCAAGATGGAAAAGAATGGTGCAAAGAATACAAGTAGATTTGCATCCAGCCCAGCGATGTACAATAACATCTCAGCGTCTGTTCCATACTGATATATATATATATATATATATATATATATATATATATATATATATATATATATATATATATATATATATATATATATATATATAATACAAATAATATGTGAGTATATGCATATGTACATATATGTATGTACATGCCTACATCTAGATGTATATATAGATGCATATCTGGGTACAGGACGTCACAAAAGCTTGGACAAAATAAAAAACAGAACATAAACAGAGCACAGAAAACAAACAGCCCACATAGAGAATATTTACTTCATCAGCTGCCTCTATTCTAAACTAAGCGTTTCGAAGTGTTATGGCAAGACGCATTGATAGAATAGCTCTTCCTGCGGAAGAAAATAAAATAAATTAAATTTGTAATGCGGAGGAATTAAGTGACAAACAGAAAACACGACAGGAAATCGTGCAGGCCAGACGTGACAAAAATATCTATATACTGAACGCTGTGATGTGACGAACTTGAGGGGAAGAGAGAAGAAAGTTCGTGATAGCTTGGCAGTGGACAAGAGAAGAAAGAAAGCAGTAGCTAGTCACATGTGACCAGCGAGGAGTAAGGAGAAAGTGTGGTAGAGAGAGGAAAAAATGGGGAGGAAGTTGAACATAGGCGAGCAACGAGAGACAGTGAGGAAGACAGAGAGAAATAGTAGTGAAGGGGAGAGGTGAAGAACAACAGAAGGAAGAACGAGAGGGGGAAACCCTTTTACTTGTTTCAGTCATTTGACTGCAGCTATGCTGGAGCATCGCCTTTAGTCGAGAAAATGGACCCCAAGACTTGTTCTTTGTATGCCTAGTACTTAATTTATCGGTTTCTATGGCCGAACCGTTACTGTTACGGGGACGTAGACACATTAGCATCGGTTGTCAAGACATGTTGGGGGACAAACACAGACACATAAACATATGCACACACATACATACAAGTATATATATATATATATATATATATATATATATATATATATATACGACGGGCTTCTTTCAGTTTCCGTCTACCAAATCCATTCACAAGGCTTTGGTCGGCCCGAGGTGCCACGCCGTGGGCCTGAATCCAGACCCATGTGGTTCGTAATAAGCTACTTACCACACAGCCACTCCTATATACATTATATATATATATATATATATATATATATATATATATATATATATATATATATATATATATATATATATATATATATATATATATATATATATATATATATATATATATCTTTAGTTGTACGAAAGCAGCTATAAGTTTTAGGCTCATTGAGTGGAATAATGGGACATGTTTGTATAGCCTAGGGCGTAGAATATGGCAATTGTTCCTTTAAACGCCATTGTTATCTTCGCGATGACCCACGCAGTACGAGAGAAGGAAATGGGAATAAAAAAGAGAAAAATGAGAAAACTTGAAAAAAATATTAAAGTAAAGGAAATAATATTGTCCAATGATTCTGGGTTATGTCCCTTACAACCGTTAACTGGTATGAATAGTATATGGTGAGGATATCTATCTATCTATCTATCTATCTATCTATCTATCTATCTATCTATCTATCTATCTATCTATCTCCACATGGACGGACGCTAAACACATCGGCTCCCATGTAAGTTGCCTTTTTCACCGTTTAAAAAAGCTATTTAAAAAAAAATTTTGCATAAGTTGTGTATAAAACAAAATACTTTGCGAACATATTTTTCGAATCGGAAATAACTCTATTTAGAGCCTTATTTCCAAAAATTCAAAAAAATGTCCCTCGATCCTAGCCATATTCTGTAAAACAAATATGGCTAAGGTTTCAACGAGGCCGATTTCCCGCCCCTAATGCTAGAGGCGAAAGAACCAAATGCCGTTGCGCATGAACGTCGACAGGTGGTGGAGAGGAACAATGACTCTGAGTCTACTGTTGCTGCCTCAACCACCACCCCGCCACCATCACGTGTAAAAACACTGCCGCTAAAGCAGCCTCACTTGCCACCACCACCAGTGACAACAATAACAACAACAACAACAACAGCAGCAACAACAAAAACAACAACAACAACAGCAGCAACAACAAAAAGAGCACTATGGTCACAATTGCTGCCGCAACCATTACCACCACCACCACCACCACCACCATCACATCCAAAAACTCTGCTGCTAGAGAAGTCTCGCCTGCCACCACCACCAGTGACAACAACAACAACAACAACAACAACAACAACAACAGGCCACCGACCATCAACACCGACACCACCACTACTTCAACAAACTCTGCTGCCACTACCACCACCTTTGAACCTGGCAGTACTAACACCACTGTGAACACCACCATCAACAACTACAACAACAAGACGAACAAGATAAACAACACCACAACCGCCACAAAAATATGTCTGCCAGCACCACTAAAATAAATTTTACCGATGCTATTAAGGAAAAAAGAACAATAATAACATTCACCCAAAAACAAATTAAAGACACAAAATCCCTTCTCACGAAAGGTGACACCGTACAACTACACATTCCTAAAGAAATAATCGAAAACACAAACAAGAAATACATCACATACAGACTCATCAACACCAAAACCAAGCGACCGGAGAATTTCACCACCAAAAAGATCGAACTTAGTCTTAGGCCGATATGGCCCTATCAACAGCATGTTACTTGGGGGAGCAAGTTCGCCACCGTTCAAGTGCGCTTCCAGGGCGAAGACTTAGCAAAGCAATTTTCGACACTCTCTCTCCACACAAATGACTTGGTGATAATACCGAGTTATCTTGGACAGAGAGTGACGAAGGTGAGAGTAAAGAATGTGCCTTCACAAGTGGAGACGCAATGGATAATATCTGCCATATGCCTCGAAATGGAGGAGGCAAATATACTAGAAATTGCTGCTGCAGAGGAGAAAAACTGGGAAGGGGGAAAAACTCGAAGTCCTCCTCCACATCACTGAAGAGGAGTCCCAAAAAATCCCCACACACACCCAACTGGCAAAGGACCACAAGTTGTATGTAGTGGTGGAAGGAAGGCGGCCACACTGTTATGTATGCGGCAGCGAGGCACACCTCAAAAACAATTACCCAACCGCCGCGAACCAAAAACAACAACAAGGGCAACTACCAAAACCCACGAAGAAACCCCTACTACCAACACCACCATCAACACTCAAAACAAGAGAAATACCAGCAACACCGACAACTGAGAAGACAACAGCAATTGCAAGAACAACAAATGAGAAAAGAGGAGAAAAAAAAGAAAATTCCAAGACTATTTCCCCCTCCCCCATATCACATACACCTCACACAAATAAACAAGCAGCCAACACCAAAGCAGCAACACAAACAGCCAACACTAAAACAGCAACACAACCACTCACACAAACACATACAGACGCTCACAATTTGCCCTTAACCCCTTCTGATTCCTCAGAACTCTCGTCGGAAGACGAAAGTAATGAGGAATGAAAAATAGCCCAAAAAGAAACGAGGAAGAGGAGCAAAAAAGGAAAAGCAAACACCAACAAAGGAGGGAGATACACAACTCCCGAAAACACTCCAGACACCAACACAGGCACACACAACAACAGCAAAACCAACAAAACCCCAAAAGTAAACACACACACAATGCTCACTGCCATCAACACAAAAACTCAGAATTGATGGAATACATCAACACAAAAACAAACATAAGAAACGAAGATATAAAAACCAGTAACCACCCGTACACAAAACTGCCAGAACACGTCAAAATACTACACATAACACCAACCTTGCACCACAGACTAAAATCCATTTTTCCCAAGGCAGTTGGCAAATGCTAAAAATACCAGGCGAAAAAACTGTACAGTGATCTCGAAGAAAACCCGAAGGAGGAGACACAAAAGACTCTCGAACGGTAAGCGACTCTCTGTTCCTGTCTTTAGAACTTAAACACTCACATCAGGATTATGCTGAAGGTTGGTTGTGTAAATGCGCGTGGCTTGGGGTCCCCTTGGAAACAAGGGTACCTCCTAAACGACATAAAGTCACATAAACTAGAAATCATAGCCATAAGCGAGACCAGACTCCATGATCCGCGGGCCCTAACATCCATGTTTGGCAGACAGTTTAACATTTATTTTTCTCCCTGTCTGCCGAGAATGGGTGGTAGTGGCACGGCGGTACTCTTTCGCAAGAGTCTGGATCTCGAAGTAAAGACAGTATTCGTAGACCCGGAGGGTATATTGGTTGTTTTGGATGTCGATGGCAGCGATGGGTGTGCTTTTCGACTCATATCAGTCTACGCACCACCTTTAACAGGTAGGCCGGATTTCTTTCGACGTCTAGAAGTATTCTTAGGAACGTCTCGTCCTTTACTTTTAGTGGGGGATTGGAATGCTACCTTGGACACGCATCTAGACTACGTGGGCAGAGATAAGAATAGACGGGGATGCAAATGCCTCAAAGACCTGCTCAGACGCTTTCAACTGTCTGACAGGTACCGACTCGACCACTCGAATGCGCCAACGTGGACATGGAGCAACCACATCGGGTCGTCGAGATCGGATCTAGATAGAGTACTGTGTAGGAGAGTAGATAGAGATAGCATAGGGTGTCCACAATTTCCCATAGTCAGCTACACGGAACACAAACTTGTGACGTGTACGCTAGACTTAGATAAGACACATAGGCAGGGCCCCGGTTACTGGAAACTAAACGCGTCTTTCCCGTCACACCGGATTAGCACGTTAATAAAGAGGGCTTTGACAGGAGCCATCATCAATAACAAATGGTGGTTTACTCTCAAGAGAGCAATAAAAGCAGAAGCGGTTAGGTATAACAAAGCACTAGCCATAGACAGAAACAGAGTAGAGTGTGAGCTAGTTAAGAAGCTAGAAGAGGCAATTAGAAGTGGCATCGCATCCGACGTTTTGGCAGCGAGGTTGGCCCTAGATCAACACATCAACGCCAAACACGAAGGGAGCGTTGTCAGGGCTAGGATGCGTGCTCTAAGGAACGAAGGTGCTGGAGCCGCGCGAGAGGCCCGGGTGGCGGAGGCGCAACAGGGCAACAAAGCCACCATTCGGTTTCTGGTGGACGAACAGGGGCGCGAACTGCTCGAGCCAAGCAAAATGTGTGAAGCCTTTCAGCAGCACTTTGCTCGACTGTTTGGGACGAGTGGCGAGCGAGAACGCAGGGTGGACTTCAGTGCCTACCAGCACAGCCTGCCACGACTCTCGGCAAGAGAAGTGGAGTGCTGTGAAGGTGCCATCACGGCGGCGGAAGTGAGGGACGCGATGGCGGGATACTCGAGGGACAAATCTCCGGGTTTGGATGGTCTGCTCTACGAGCTTTACAACTGTATCCCAGACTTGTTTGGAGATGTCTTGGCGGCGGTGTACTGCAACTGGCAGGAGAACGGGAGCATTACCGGTTTTGTGAGCCGAGGAGCCGTAACGCTTCTGAAGAAAGATCCAAACAAGGGGTCGTCATAGATAACTTTAGGCCTATCACTTTGCTCAATGCAGACCTGAAAATTTTAGCCAAGGTGTTAGCCAAGCGGTTGGCGCTTGTTATCGAGAAACTGGTCGGCAAGGCGCAAACGTGCGCCGTGCCGGGTCCGAGCATCCATGACAACCTCCATCTGATGCGCTACATCATAGAGCGGGTAGTTAAGGAACCTGGCATGGGTGGAGCCCTGATCAATTTAGATCAATCGAAAGCTTTCGATAGGGTAGACCATCAATACTTGGAGGCTGTCTTCATAGCGGCCGGTTTCGTTTCCGTTTTCCGCAACTGGATGGCTGCCTTGTACAGAGGCATCCGTTCGGTAGTTCGCGTCCATGGGCATCTATCAAGACCCTTCGACATTGCACGTTCGGTCCGTCAGGGATGCCCCCTCTCGTCGCTCCTGTACGTATTGACTTTTGAACCACTACTGCGGAAGCTGGCGACGCTGAGGGGCATCCCCCGAGAGTTGGGATGCGGGACGAGCGTGTTGGCATACGCGGACGACGTCACCGTCATAGTGTCTAGCCAAAAGCACATCGAGCTTGTCGGCGAGACGCTGAAAGACTACGAAGCGGTAACAGGAGCGAAAATCAGCCGGGATAGGTCAGTGGGCTTGCAGCTCGGCACCTGGAGAAGCAAGGGTGCCAAATAGTAACCACACCGTTGTGTTCTTGACACCCCTAGCCATAAACTTAATAGCTGGCATATATTCTGCCAACTCTTTTTCAATTTCAATTTGGGGAAAGACCATAATTGTGTCCATTGACTTAGAGTACGTCCACAACACTACCGTTCTTTACCTGATGTACTTTAATCACTGCTTCGGTGGGACAATCACCCACTCCAACACAGTGTTCGTTTTTTCTGCCATGTTTTGGAAGAAGAAAAGTTTGCACAAAAAACGTCCAAACAGAAATAAAAGGGAAAGAAGAAAGAAAGAAAGAAAGAAACAGTCCGAAACACAGGAACTTCAATCTTCCGGCCAACCTGTACTCTCGGCTGACTGGTATAGAAACAGGAACAGAGCAACCGGAACAAAGCTTCAAAATTTCACCAATAAATTGAACAAAAATTGGGAAAAAAATTTCCACAATTAAAATACTGCATACAATCTTCCGGCCACCAGTACTCAAGGCCAACTAAATAGTAGCAGGAACACAGCAACAGGAACACAAAAACAAAGTTCACAATGTTTGGAGGAGGGATACTCCTCCAAAACACACTTCTCACCGCTAAGTGAAACTTCAAGCACAACTACAGGCAGACAAATGCGTGGAACTCAGTGGAGAACTATTGTTCGACAAAATAAATAAACACGAGCAACAAACCCCCACTGAATCCCGCCCCAAAACAAATGCCTTACTCTGTAGTTGTGCTTCAATAATTCACGACATTGTTATACAGTTACGTGACTGCAGCAGCGAAGAAAATCACGTCCACACACTAGTGAGGGAAGCGAGCTACTTTATTTCATTCAATTTGCCATAAAGGCAGTACACAGAGAGTAGCTACGGGCTGGACAAACACATTAATGAGATGAATTGAATGATGATTTTAAGATGGTATTAATGGGAGAAGACAGGAGCCGCCCGCCGAACTCTGCTTCTCTAAATCATTGTTCTTTTATAAATTCATACATAAATTTACAATTTGAAGCCTAGACATCTTACTTTACTATTTCAATTTATCATGTCTTTGAAATGAAGCACTTGCCTCTTACACTTTTCTTTTTATGGGCCACAGGCCCTTTCAATATGAGACACTCGTCCTCTTAGAGTTTACCGTTCGACCAGACTCCGTGCTTCACTTAAGGACCTCGCTGGTTCTTCATCGGGCACCTTCATTAAAAAGCGGAATGCGTCTTTGGGGAAGGAATTCATCACCTGACGCCCAAGGCACCTCATGAAGGCTGGAGGGTATATCAGCCGAAACGTTGCATTAACAAGGCACACAAAGCTGCGCTCGGTAGTGGAGTGAAAGCACGTTACAAAAATAAAACTACTGAACAATAATAATAATAATAATAATAATAATAATAATAATAATAATAATAATAATAATAATGATAATTATGATTATTATTATTATTATTATTATTATTATTATTATTATTATTATCATCATTATTATTATTATCATTATTATTATTATTATCATCATCATTATTATTATTATTATTATTATTATTATTATTATTATTATTATTATTATTATTATTATTGTTATCATTATTATAAGTAGCTGGACCCGTGAAAATTTCACGGAAAATATAAAAAATGTAAGCCTCTGTAAATTGTGCGCTGGTGCCGTGAAAAATGTTTCTATATTGAGATACTTACATAATATAGAAAGAAGTATAAAACTGATAACTATATAATCCAAACAAAATAACTCGGTTACGCAAACATAACCAGAAATACTATTTAGCCTTAAAATACCGCGTACATATTCCAAGAACCCTCTTGGTTTTGTGATACGTAAAGCTCTTATGGTATTCTTTTACTTGTTTCAGTCATTTAACTGTGGCCGTGCTGGAGCATCGCTCTTTAATCAAAGACGTCGACCCCTGGACTTATTCCCTATAAGTCTGGTGGTTATTCTATCAAACTGTTTGCTGAACATCTAAGTTATGGGGATGCAAACCCACCAAGCGATAGTAGTGGAGGAACAAACACAAACACACACGCATATATATATATATATATATACATGTATATATATATATATATATATATATATATATATATATATATATATATATATATATATATATATATATATATATATATATATATAATACAAAGTATATATATGCATGTATGCACACATATATGTACATACTTACATCTACATGTGTATAGAGATGCATATCAGGGTACAGGACGTTAGAACAATGAACTACAGACCACGGAACGAACACAGCCACTTGGAATTAATCCTTCGTCAGCTGCCCCTATTCTAACTAGACGTTTCGAAGATAAGGCAGAACGTACTCTAGAATAGTCTATTCCTGAGTAGTGGATCGACACACTAAACAGAGGATTCCAAGGTGGCAAACACAAACCGAGACAGGAAAAATGGACAGTGAAAACAACATTAAAAAGCCGTACGGCCAAACACGAATCTGATGTAGAACGCTAACAGTTCGTCTCGCCTTCATAGTGGCTGGAGTGAAAAGAGAGTTGGCCACAGGTCACATGTGAGCAGGGAGGATGGTAGAGGGAGGAATTTGAACAAGGAGGAAGAGAGAGATGTGTATAGCAGTGAAGTAGAAGCCAGGACAACCGAAGGAAGCAGAGCGAGAGGGGGAGATGAGTAAGAAGAAAGATAGATAGGTAGATAGATAGAGGGATACATAGAAAGATAGATAGAGAAAGACAGATAGATAGATAGATAGATAGATAGATAGATAGATAGATAGATAGCTAGATAGATAGAGTCACGTCAGAATAATAAAGTACAAACTTATTTGCAAAAAGGACACGTGCGTTCGTTGATGTAATAATACAAAGAATATATATGCATGTATACACACATATATGTACATACTTACATTTACATGTGTATATAGATGCATATCAGGGTACAGGACGTTAGAACAATGTACTACAGACCACGGAACGAACACAGCCACTTGGAATTAATCCTTCGTCAGCTGCCTCTATTCTAACTAGACGTTTCGAAGATAAGGCGGAACGTACTCTAGAATAGTCTCTTCCTGAGTAGTGGATCGACTCACTAAACAGAGGATTCCAAGGTGGCAAACACAAAGCAAGACAGGAAAAAATGGACAGTGAAAACAACATTAAAAAGCCGTACGGCCAAACGCGAATCTGATGTAGAACGCTAACAGTTCGTCTCGCCTTCATAGTGGCTGGAGTGAAAAGAGAGTTGACCACAGGTCAAACGTGAGCAGAGAGGATGGTAGAGAGAGGAAGTTGAACAAGGAAGAATAGAGAAATGTGTATATATATTCTTTGTATTATTACATCATCGAACGCATGCGTCCTTTTTGCAAGTAATTTTGTACTATATATATATATATATATATATATATATATATATATATATATATATATATATACATATAAGTACATAAATAATATTTTTATAAACAAACCCGAAAGGTTTTGCGAGTTACGGAGAGAAAGCCGCTATGGAAGAGTCATAGTATAATAACTGTGTAACTGTATATAATATATATCATAATGATGTTATTCTCCTTGCCTCAGGCTGAATGGAACTCACAAATCGATGCTTTTATTATGGCTCCTTGCGAATCTGATTGGACAAACGCTCACCCATCAATTACAGTCAAATTTAGTTAATACACACACACACACACACACACACACACACACACACACACACACACACACACGCACACAAACACACACACACACACACACACACACACACACACACACACACACACACACACACACACACACACACACACACATATATATATATATATATATATATATGACGAGCTAGTCATACCAAACCCACTCACCATGATTTGGTCGGCCCGACACTATAGTAGAATACACTCTTTAAAGTATATATTTGAATTTCGTGTAGTTTGGTTATGTAACTCTCTACACTGGAAATACTGATAAACATCTAAAAACACAAAATATACGCCATCTTCCTTTTAGTCACCACTCTCTCTTCCTCTCTCCCTCACTCCTTCTCTGGTCCCCATCTCTTTCGTTTTACCGCTCACTTCATGTTACCGCCTCTGCTTAACATTTTTATTTTTATATTTTTATTTTTATATTTTTATTTCACATCTACCTCTCCCTTCAACTGTAGTTAAATAACACTAACACACACAGGTATTTGCTAAAAGAGAGAGAAAGACAGAGAGACATACAGAGAGACAGGAAGACATGCTGAGTTAGAGAGAGAGGGTGAGTGTGTGTGTGCGTGTGTGTGAGAGAGAGAGAGAGAGAGAGAGAGAGAGAGGCTGACAAACAGAGTGACTGTGAGACAGACAGACAGACAGACAGACAGACAGATAGATAGATAGATAGATAGATAGATAGATAGATAGATAGATAGATAGATAGGTTTCTTTATTAGCCACACAGGGCTCAACACAGAGGGGACAAAATACAAATGTAGAGTTTTTCTTTTCGAGGGGGTCGAAAACAAAGCAGAAAAAAAACAAAAGTGGGGACAACGATGAAAAAAAAACATCGCAAAACGTTTGGGGTATTTACAAAAAATACGAAATAATACAAAAAATTCCCAATAAATGGGGAGGTTATCCGTGGAAAGAAAAACCTACGAAAAGACCACGGTAACCTCGGTATTTAGCGTCACACTTTGTTAAATAAAATTTCTTTTATTTAAGCAAGAAACGTGAGTAACTCTCTGTTTACAAAATTTTAAAACGTTTTATAGAATCATGGTCAAGGTGGCTTCGTCATTTATACGTGCCATTCTTGCTACATGTATCCATCTTTTTGCGAAACATTTGCTAGACAACACTTGCCTCTCTACTCTCACCTTCCTTTTCAAGTGATACTTGAAAAAGTTGATGAGAGATTGACCAGAGAGGAAAGTATTTGTCTCTAATCCTTTCAGACGCGTCCACCAGATGCATTCTTTGGCCATAGCCACAAGTACGATAAATACAGCTCTTCCTTCCCGTTTAAAGGAAGGAGGCGTGACGATATTGACGATAGACTCGGTTGATAAACCGACTCGTCCCACACGCGACAGCAGTCGTTCGACATAAGCCCACAGCTCCGAAATGGTTGGACACTGCACGAGTGCGTGCAGAACGGTTTCATCGCTCTGACCGCATCTCGGGCAGGTCGGCCCCGCATTTCGCGAGCCGTGTCTATAGAGCTTATCCCGAACGGGTAGCGCCTCTCGGTAACACTGCCAGGCCAGGGATCTCTGGAAGTTGTCCATAGGTCCCGGCCCGAAAGTCGTCCTGAACAGGCGGGTCAGGTATTCCTCGTCGACGCCCAGGTTCGCCCCGAGATCGTCGTCGTACCTGCCCTCCACTAATCCCCTATAGAATGACTTCGTTGTGATGCAGCCGCTCAAGGTCGACCCGGGACGGCAAAGTTGTTGCAGAGCAACGCGACACTCACGGTGCCATTCGCCATTCCTCGGCCTCTTTTTGATCCACGACTGCAGCTCGGTCATGGAGACGAGCTGCGGGAATGCGCGTCGCACAAACGGCGACCACACCTGCTCACCGTCGTCTACGTAGAGCCGGAGATGTCGCAGTCTCAGCGCATGTCTGCGCATCATCAACCACGGCATGCCCAGCCCTCCTTTCAGCGGGTGTTGGCAACAAACGGATCGCCTCACCATCGGAACGCTTCCTTTCCACAAAAAGCGGAAGAGGATGCGCTCCATTTCGGTGATGGCGCGATCGGGACAAGGCACGACGGTCAGGCGGTATTCGATGACGGACGCGATGTACGCGTTCGCCACCTCCGCCCGACCTTTTAGGGACAGCTTCCTCTCGGACCATTGCCGGCAGAGAGTGGCCACCCTACTCATTATCTCGTCCCAGTTCTTCTCCGTTTGCAGGTCCGGACCGAACCAGACTCCGAGCAACTTGACCGGACCATCCGTCCAGCGTCCCACTACTGAGGCGCTGCCGGACGGTATGGGCTTGCTTCTCCAGGTGCCGAGCAGCAAACCCACCGACTTATCCCGGTTGATTTTCGCTCCCGTCACCGCTTCGTAGTCTTTCAGCGTCTCGCCGACAAGCTCAATGTGCTCGTGGCTAGACGCTATGACGGTGACGTCGTCCGCGTATGCCGACACGCTCGTCCCGCACCCCAGTTCTCGCGGGATGCCCCTCAGCGTCGCCAGCTTCCGCAGTAGTGGCTCGAGAGTCAATACGTACAGGAGCGGCGACAGGGGGCATCCCTAACGAACCGAACGTGCAATGTCGAAGGGTCCCGATAGACGTCCATTGACACGAACAACCGAACGGATGCCTGTGTACAAGGCAGCCATCCAGCCGCGGAAAACGGGACCGAAGCCGGCCGCTTCGAGGACGGCCTCCAAGTATCGATGGTCTATCCTATCGAAAGCTTTGGATTGATCCAAATTGATCAGGGCCCCACCCATGCCAGGTTCCTTAACTACCCTCTCTATGATGTAGCGCATCAGATGGAGGTTGTCATGGATGCTCCGGCCCGGCACGGCGCACGTCTGCTCCGTGCCGACCAGTTTCTCGATGACAAGCGCCAACCGCTTGGCTAACACCTTGGCCAAAATTTTCATGTCTGCATTGAGCAGAGTGATGGGCCTAAAGTTATCTATGGCGTCCCCCTTGTTTGGATCTTTCTTCAGTAGCGTTACCGCTCCTCGGCTCATAAAACCGGGAATGCTCCCGTTCTGCTGCCAGTTGCAGTACACGACCGCCAAGACTTCTCCAAACAAGTCTGGCATACAGTTGTAAAGCTCGTAGGGCAGACCATCCAAACCCGGAGATTTGTCCGTCGAGCAACCCGCCATCGCGTCCCTCACCTCCTCCGACGTGATGACCCCTTCGCAGCACTCCGCCTCTCTTGCCGAGAGTCGTGGCAAGCTGTGCAGGTAGGCACTAAAGTCCACCCTGCCTTCTCGCTCGCCACTCCTCCCGAACAGTCGGGCAAAATGCCGCTGAAACGCCTCGCACATCTTGCTCGGCTCGAGCAATTCGCGCCCCTGTTCGTCTACCAGAGACCGGATGGTGGCTCTGTTACCCCGCTGCGCCTCCGCCACCCGGGCCTCTCGTGCGGCTCCACCACCTTCATTCCCCAGAGCACGCATCCTTGCCCTGACAGCACACCCTTCGTGTTTAGCATTGAAGTGTTGGTCGAGGGCCAACCTCGCCGCTAAAACGTCGGATGCGATGCCACTTCGCAATGCCACTTCTAACTTTATCACTAGCTCCCCCTCTTCTCTGTTCCTCTCTACAGCTAGTGCCCTGCTATACCTTATTGCTTCCGCCCTTACTGCTCTCTTGAGGGAAAACCACCATTTGTTGTTGACGATGGCTCCCGTCAAAGCCCTCTTTACTAACGTGCTAATCAGGTCTCTGAAAACCTGTCTCGACGGGAAAGACGCGTTTAGTTTCCAGTAACCGGGACCCTGCCTATGTGCCTTATCTAAGTCTAGCGTACACGTCACAAGTTTGTGATCCGTGTAGCTGACTATGTGGAACTGTGGACATCCTAAACTATCTCTATCTCTTGTCCTACACACTATCCTATCTAGATACGATCTCGACGACCCAATGCGGTTGCTCCAAGTCCACGTTGGCACATTTGGGTGGTCGAGTCGGTACCTGTCAGACAACTGGAAGCGTCTGAGCAGGTCTATGAGGCCTTTGCATCCCCTTCTAGTTTTGTCACTCCCCACGTAGTCTAGATGCGTGTCCAAGGTAGCATTCCAATCCCCCACTAAAAGTAAGGGACGAGACGTTCCCAGGAATACTTCTAGACGTCGAAAGAAGTCTGACCGACCTGTTAAAGGAGGCACATAAACTGCCAGCAACCGAAAAGCGCCTCCATCGCTGCCGTCCACATCTAGGACAACCAGTCTACCCTCCGGGTCCGTAAATATCGTCTTTACTTGGAGATCCAGACTCTTGCGAAAAAGAACCGCCGTGCCACTACCGCCCATCCTCGGCAGACAGGGAGAAAAATAAATGTTAAACTGTCCGCCAAACATGGACTTTAGGGCCCGCGGTTCATGGAGTCTGGTCTCACTAATGGCTATGATATCCAAATTGTGTGACTTGATGTCATTTAAGAGGTACCCTTGTTTCCAAGGGGACCCTAAGCGACGCACATTCACACAACCAATCTTCACCATGATTCTATTTATACGTGTGCTTTAAAGCACAAAACAAAAGAACAAAAAGTTACTTACCGTTAGAAAGATTTGTTTCCTCCTTGGATTTTTCACCAAGGAAGCTATTGTACAATTTCTTGCACAAATATTTCTGGAATCCCCCTACCGAGTTGGGGTAGAGGGATTTTATTGTGTTGTGTAATGCTGGTGTTACATGAATAATTTTAATGTGTTTTGGCGGTGTTGTACGTGGGTGGTTGTTGGTTTTGATATCGTTATTTGTGATGTTTGTTTTAGAGTTGATGTAATTCATCAACTCTGTGTTTGTACTGTCTATTGCTGTTAGCATTGTTTTTTTAATATTACTATTGGTGTTAGTAGTATTTTCGGGAGATGTGAATCTCCCTGCTTTGTTTGTGTTTGTATTTTGTTTTGTTTTCTTCTTACTGCGCTTCCTCTTTCCTTTCGTAGCTATTTTCCACTCCTCCCCACTCTCTTCATCGGATGATGGGAGATCTGAGGAGTCAGAAAGAGGTAACGGCAAATTTTGTGCGTCTGTGTGTGTTTCTGTGAATGTTTGTGTTGCTGTTTTTATTGATGTTGGCTCCTTGTTATTTATGTGTGGTGTATGTGATATGGGGGAGGGAGAGGCAGTCTTGGAATTTTCTTTTTTTTCTTCTGTTTTTGCAGTTTCTGTTGTGGTTATTGCTGCTATTTCTGTTGTTGTTTTTTGTGTTGCTGGTGGTGTTGGTAGTAAGGTTTTTCTGTTGGGGGTATTTGGTAGTTGCTTCTGTTGTTGCTGTTGTTGTTGTTGTTGTTGTTGTTGTTGTTGTTGTTGTTGTTGTTGTTGTTGTTGTTGTTGTTTTTGTTTAGCGGCCAGAGGGCAGTCCTTTTTCAGATGTGCTTCGCTGTTGCATAGGTAACAGCGAGGTCGCCTGCCCTCTACCACCACATACAGCTTGTGGTCCTCTGCCAATCTAATGTTTGGAGGAATTTTCTGTGAAGCCTCCTCCGTGATGTGGAGAAGGATTTCCAGATTTTTCCCTCCCCAGTTCTTTTCCTCTCCGACCGTAATCTCCAAAATATTTGCCTCCTCCATTTCCAGGCACACGGCCGATATCAGCCATTGGGTGTCCACCTCCGATGGCACATTTTTTATCATAACTTTGGTCACTCTCTGTCCTAGATAACTCGGTATCATTACCAAGTCATCTGTGCGGAGAGAGAGTGTCGAAAATTGTTTAGCTAAATTTTCATCCAGAAATCTCACTTGCACCGTTCCAAATTTCCTTCCCCAGGTGACATGATTCTGATAAGGCCAAATTTTTCTAAGACAAACTTCAATTTTATCTGTGCTAACATTTTCTACACGTCTGGTTTTTGTGTTTACCAGTTTATAAATGATGCACTTTTTGTTTTTCATTTCTATAATATCTTTTGGGATGTTTATTCTGACATCATCTCCTTCTTTCGTAAGAAGGGATTTTGTGTCTTTTATTTGTTTTTGTGTGAATGTCACTGTTGTTCTTTTTTCCTTTAGAGCATTTGCGAAATTTGTTTTTGTTGTGCTGGCGGACATGTTCTTCTGGATATTTTTGTTTATGTTGGTGTATGTACTGCCTGGTTCAAAGGTGGTGGTAGTGGCAGCAGAGTTTGTTGAACAGGTGATGGTGTCATTGCTGACGGCCGATAACTTTACTTCCTTGTTGTTGCTGTTGTTGTTGTTGTTGTCGTTGTTGTTGTTGTTGTCGTTGGTGGTGGTGATGATGGCGTCAGCAGCAATGGTGCTTACGTCAGAGACATTTGTGACGGTTTTTACGCATGGTTTTGTAACCTTGGTTACAGTTTTGTTTTTGTTGTTGGTGTTGGTGGTGGTGGTGGTGGTGGTGGTGGTGGTGGTGGTGGTGGTGAGAGGGCTGTTAGTAGCTGTACTCACAGTCTTTGTGATGTTTACAGCAACTGCGTTCCTGTCACTGCATGAGCACGCGCTATTTTGTTCTTTTTTCTCTTCTGGCATCTGAAGCCTCGGGAAATGCTTGTCAAAAGAACAAGACAAGCGTTCCAAAATTATGTTTCTCGACATATTTCAAATGTCAAGAAGGAAATTTTTGTATTTTGCTAGGGCCGAAACTGCCCCTGGGGGTCAATTCCTGCCCTTGAAAATACACACAAATGAAGCCTAGGTGCTTCGCAACAAAATTATTTAAAACTTCCAACAAAATGTGGACAGTAAAAGGTCAAATAAACGTTTACCTTCGCAGCCGATGTGACAGCACGTCCGTGAGAAGAGATAGATAGATAGATAGATAGATAGATAGATAGATAGATAGATAGATAAATAGATAGATAGATAGGCAGGCAACATTTCTTTTTGTAATTTCCATATTTTCAACGGCTTATCTTATATCGTCCAGAACGATAAGTTTTCCAGCGTTTCGTCTACGGGAATGGTTTCCTTCTTTTTGACTATCATCCGCTATTCATTCCCTTCTATCACTTAGTCTTATGTTAATAGAACTCTGTGTTTCTACCCCATCCCTCCTTCCTCTATATCTTGTTGCCTCTAACCGTCCTCCTGCGTTTACATAAGTAGAAGAAATCGGACCCTGGACTTATTCTCTGTAAGCATGGTGGTTATTCAATCAGAGTATTCTGCCCGCAAGTACACATCGGTTGTAAATCGATGGTCGTGAGGGCACAAACACGAATGCACACATATGAACATACAGACAGGTATATATATATATATATATATATATATATATATATATATATATATATATATATATATATATATATATATATATATATATATATATATATATATATATATATATATATATATATATATATATATATATAATTATATATATATATATATATGTATGTATATATGTATGTATAGTGTAGAGTTAACAATTATAACAACTGACTAAGGGATAACATATCCGTATGTACTATCAGTGTCCGCTACCCGTGTTACAACGGGCATTGGTGTGCAGCCACACTATGCACGTAGAGTGCAGGTAACAACAGGATAAATAAGAGTTTATCAGGAAACAAATACAAATAATCAGAAAATAGAGAAAACCTTAGGTTAACAAACACATCGATTGGGCCACATTTATAGCTTATTTTTTAATACAAAGCATGTCATAACAAATAGGTGACGTTACAAATCTTACGGCCGTTTCCGCTTCCGTTGCCAAATAGTAGCCCTTGATAGTAAAATGTAGGTTATACACCATACTCTTTAATAATAGTTTGTCTTGTTAGGAATATCAACACCTACTTCTTATCAACTATCTATATGTTACAACTACCTACTTCTTATACCAATTTGCATCCCCCCATATTATTATCACCTAACCTCTTGTATTGATTCCAGTTATTTATATCATAAATTGTTTGAGAGTACAAAGGTCTTAGGTTTTCTGCTATATAGTCTTTTACTCCTAATAACTACTTCAGATCCTCAATTGTATTTAAATTTCAATTTTATCTTTTTCTTTCTTGTTTGCTTTCTTTTCCCTCTAGCACCTTTTATATCATGGACGTGTTTGTCAGCACTTGCTAGAATTTGGACTTAATTCGCTACTAACTTATTGTTCTTTCCTCCACTCACTGTCCTTCTCCCACTTTAAATTGACATTAATAGCCCTACATATTTACCCACATGTTTCATCTATTCATCTTATTTCATTTTATATTTATTATATTTTATTATATGCTATTCTTTTAAATTTTATTGTACTCTTTCATCCACCATTTTGGTACTATGTTGGTTGGGCTTACCAGAAGATATTTGTGAAAATGTTATGTACTATCTAATTTTAGGGTAACGTAATATAAGCACAGCCGGTTGATTGTAACAGAATTTTCTGCACCAACTTTGAGTTAATATTATACCTATAGTTTATAATTTTAATTATTAGATATAATTAGTATTTCATTCTAATCTAAGTGTAATTGTTATTGCTTTTTAAGTATGTTTAGTAAATTGAATTAGGGTAACTTTACTCATACTACTAACTTATCAGTGGACCCAGTATTAACTGTAACCATATAGTGCCAATATATTCTTTTAAATTGTTTATATAATGATAAGAACTATCTAACTTTAATGACTATGTAATGCTCATTAAGCATATTTAGTATATTGTGGCAACTTGTGTGTTTAGTATTTGATAATAATTAGCATGTGATTTGATCTTAAATATTACCTGCCTGTAAGTGGTTTTATATAATTGTGCATTTTAGTGTACCTATAAGATGGATTTTTCTTGCAAACCTGTATATATCTAATTATTACCACAATTTGCTATAATTTAGGTTAAGTCCAAATTCATTTCCTAGTAGCATTAATGAGTCGCTAAATTACCTGTACTAGTTGCCTTCCCTTAACTATAACTCGAGGCTACTTACTCTTGGACCGTTCCCTCATTCATGTCATAACGTTAAGCTGCTAAAGGATATAAGCGGTCCCGCAACACTTATATCGTTTTCTTCTCCTCCGGATCCTTTATTTCTTTCTTATTTGTTTTTATTGATATATCCATTGTAACGGTTATAACTTGTGACCTAGGTACACATTATAACTGACAAATTGTAGAGACCACTGGACGTAGACTTTCCCCATTGTGGACCATAGGTGGGATTATCGGTAATATTTCTGTGAGTACACTTTCTTAAGCTCCCTACGGTAATGTTTTGGATACATTTTACTTGAGTTTACGTCGTTAGTATAGTTACTGCCCTTTGATAATAATGTTAGAAAGTTTTCTTGTATTAGTTTTTATTTATTTATTTATTTTTTTGATAACCTCTTTTCATAAGTTTTAAAACATCTTCCCCCTCGTTTAAATTGAAACACACACCGGATTAGACTCTTTGACAAGAAAAAAATACTAACATTGGGCACTTTCCATAGTCTCTGTAATTCAATTACTAGGCCTGGGTTTTCATAATTTGGGATTGTAAAGTCAATTATCTGGCATTTTCTATTCTCATTATCTACTACTACTAAACCAGGTCTGTAGCATCTTTTACACTGTCAATCTGAATGTTAAAGTCCAACGTCATCTCGTATTTCTTACTTTCAATTACTTTACTAGGTTCATGTTCATAACATCTACCACTATGGTCAAATCCTAGCTTTCTTTTTACATAACTCCCAGTTAATTACATGTCCTAGGTTGTCATGTTCTGTCTTGTATTCTTTCTGTGCTAGCATACTACATTCACTTACTATATGAGTAACATTTTCCACTTTTGATTTGCATAAACTAGATTGGAAATCTACTTGGTTTTTGCCTATCCAATTAGTCCAATTATCCACTTATTCCTTAATGCTTAATCTTATGTAGCTACAAACAAACTTTCTGTCTCCCTCTTCACCTTTCCATTCTGCAACAATAGCCATGTCTCACTACCCCTGTTTGCTGCAACTATGTTTGGGAATCTACCGTGCAACGCCTTCTCCTGGCAGACAGATAATTGCTGTTCTTTTTCGTGGTTTTAAACTTCGTTTGGGATTTTTGTTTCCCTATCTCTTGCTGTGACTCCAGCGTCTTTTAATAAACTTCCTTCACTATAGCCTACATAAGAATCTATACCTACTCTAGCTAACTCCACACAGTCTTCTACTGACATTAACCCTCCTCCACCTTCCTTTCTAGGTAAGTATAATCTTGCTACTCCTGCCCTTGGATGGAGTCCTCCATTCACATTGCATACATACCTAGTTCTTCCGTCTAGCATTACTAATTCAGTTTTTTTTCCAATCTACAAAAGCTACTGAGTACCTGAGTAATAATATTACCCACGTATTTACAGCCTTCACTAGATTCAGACCATTTAGCTTTGACTTTTTAAGCCTCTTCGCACTTCTGATGTAATCCTTCTCAGAATTCGTTTTCCGAACAATAAGACTTGTTTCCGAAGTTTTATTTCCGAGCATAGCTGTTTTTTTTTCTATTTAAAATGAAACGTGTTACATTTTGTATCTATTGCTATTATTATGTGTCTCTTTTAATTTGCTTAAACACTGGGCTCTACGTTGCCTTGTTTATGTACGAGTTGTACGGCTGCATGTGTGCCTTATATAAACATTACATTTATGTGTATGTGTGGAGATGTGATTGCAAATACGATTATTATTTGTACTTACAGTGTTTTTCTGTAGCGACATCGCATTCTCGCGTATTGTTTCAATTCATGTATAGACAAGTCGCATAACCATATGTTTATTTTATCACACTCACGTTTTTTTTCTGCGACAACATGCCTGACAGCACCTATTTTTCATATATGACACAAATATATCGGTATCCTAATCTAATTTATATTAAGGACCAATTTTCTTTCATATTTTTGTTCTTTCATAAATCCTGTTTGCCGATGATCACAGATTTAATCCAACTTCGCAAAGAGCTCGTTCGTACAGGTCCGTCATGTTTGTTATTCGCTGCGGAATTCATTATTATTATTATTATTATTATTATTATTATTATTATTATTATTATTATTATTATTATTATTATTATTATTATGTCAGAGTCGTTTGCACGCTGGGCAAAATGCTTAGCGAAATATCGCCCGTATTTACGCTCTGTCTTCATATTTCGCCGAGGTCGATTTGCCTTTTATGCTTTCACCATCGATAAAATGAGTACCATTTGAGCACTGGGGTCGATGTAATCAACTGACTCCCTCCTCCTCCAGTTTGCTGGTCTTGTGCCAAAACTTGAAATCATTGACATTTTACTTGTGTCTGCATCTGGTGGACGCCTGTTCGGAGCTCTGTACGTTTTCCTTCAATTTTTTGTTTCATTATTTGCTTTTAGAAATTTTATTAAACTGTTGGCTAGATAACTCAGCTCGCCGCAAGCGACGTAAGCTGGGATGGCGAGGATTAACCCTGTAAGCGTGTATTTTGAATTTTATAAGCTACACATTAATATTTTTAAAATAAAATATTTAATATGGCTCCCAAATCAAAAGGAGCGAGGATTGTTATAACAGCCGTTTTGACATTTTGTTCCCTCCGCTAATTGATTTAGTTGAGAAATAAAGCAAAGACAATAGTAGCGACAACATCATCATCATTAAAAACACCAACAAAAACAATAAGGAAAGGACAAAGGCAAACAATAGTACCACTACCACCAAAGCCATCGCAAAGCTAACCAAAGCAACAACATCAATAAAAACAAAAACAGCAATGAATAAGAGAAGCAGGAAGAAGAAAAAACAATTCTTTTCATACCTAACAACTGCAAATTAAACCACCACCGCCGCCAGTAACACCATTAACGCCAACACAATCGCTGAAAACGACAAAGTGACAAAACCTGCCATGACATAAATAACAAATTCTGCTAAGAGGGGAAACAGTCACAAGAACACTCTCAACACCTGCATCTCAAAATCAAGACGTGAATTGTAGTGACGGGGGTACCTTCAGACTGGTAGTGATTTGCTTCAACAAGAGCAGGACACCCGGACTTCTTCAGAAGACTGGAGGTTTTCCTGGAAATGTCGCAACCTTTACTGTTAGTTGGTGATTAGAATGCGTCCATAAAGCCACGTTTGGAATGTATGGGGCTAGCAGATAGAAGAGGGGTTGGTAAAATCCTCGCAAATCTGCTCAGACATCTCCAGCTGTGAGCCAGGTACGAAGTGGATTTCACAGATGTGCCAATTTGGACATGGATGAATTACATCGGATTATCCAGATTGATAGGATATTCAGTAGGCCAGCATATGAAGATAGTATACGTTGTCCACTTTTCAAACTGGTCGGCCACACATACCACAAATTTGTGACCTGTACGGTCGACCTAGATAGGTTTAGAAGGCAGGAACCCGGTTCCTGGAAGCTGTTCGCGTCACTCTGGACGTTCCAAGCTTATAGAGCATGGAGTAGAGAATTACTTCAATGTGTGTTGACAGGATCATTCGTCAACAACTGGTGATGCATTAGTGCATTATTGGTGCATTAGAGATGCATTATCCTTACATCAGTGATGGAAGTGTATAAAATAGAAGTAAAATTAATAAGAAAATTACAAGAGGCGCTTAGGAAAGGCTTTTCAACCGTTGTGCTGGCCATAAGATTGGCCCTGGACCAATTCTTCAACACTAAACAAAACGGGCGCGCGGTTGTCGAGCCCGAGAAGATCTATGCAGCAGTTTGACAGCATTTCTCCCAAATATTTGGGACGAAGAGCAGTCCGGAATGCAGGATGGTCACTAGTGACTAATTCGACGGCATGCTAAAACTACCGGAAAGTGGGGCAGAATGTTGAGAAATGTCGATAACAGCCGCGGAAATACGGGAAATGATGATCATTGACACGGGTTGCGAATTGCCTGATTTGGATGGTCTGCTCTACTGTTAGACTTGTTTGGTGGCCTTTTAGCAAATATCTACTACAGTTGGCAATAAAACTGGAGAATTCCCAATCCATTAGCGGTGGCACTTCATATGTGTGTGTGTGTCTAAAATTGTACACGTGGTGAGTGTGTGTTGAAGAGCATTTATGAATATTATATTACATGGAAAAATGCGAGCAAAAGAAATTATATTCTTAAGATTATAAATCTGGGAAAATACAGTACATGCGATTACATTTGGAAAAGTTCAGGACATGTTATTACATCTTGTAAAGAACAGAACAAGAATTTTTTTACTTATAGTATTGCAGCTAAGGATAAAATTTAAAATAAAATATTTAGATTTAGAAAATATTAACTTTTATTAAAACTAAATATGTTATTACAAGTTATTACTTCTATATGTTGATTCTATTAAATATTAAAAATAACTCAACTGAAATATTTTTTGCACTTTAAAAACTAATTTTTTTTAATTATTAATTAATAATTAGAAAATTGAAAATTGGTTATATAGATAATACTAGTACGTAATTAATTAGTTCAATAAATAGAATAATACAAAAATAATACAAAAATATTACGGTAGAATCTACCTATAACAGCAAATTCACAGTACAATTTGCTTGAGTTATTGCTAAGTCTTCATATTTTTAGTCTTGACCCAATGCCTATTTTTTAAATAATGATTTTGCCTACCATATATACTATTCTACTTTGCATAAAATTTTAGCTATATTGGTAATTTTGGCTCTCATCTTTTATATATTCTAGCGTGTCAATATTTTAACAAAATGGTGGTATCATTTTTTAATTATGATGTTACTTTGCAAATTTAAATCAAATAATTTTTGATATTGAAGTTTTATTTTTAGCTGCAATATTAAGTAAAACTTTTCTTGTTCTGTACTTTAAGAGATCTAATAAATTCTCCCGAACCTTTGCAAGTGTAATAGCTTGTCCTGTACTTTTCTAGATTTATAATCTTAAGAATATTATTTCTCTTGCTCGTATTTTTCCATGTAATCCATGTTTTTTCCAGTCTATGCCATTATGCTAATTAATAACGTGTCAAATGTGTCAATTAGCGGTGTCGTTGATAATTGTTTTCCTTACCTCAATGATGCCGGTGACATATATTAAAATTCCCCTAGGCTTATATTCATAAAAATGTATAGAACTATATTATAACGCTCAAATTTGAGAAACAAACGCTCATAACTTTTATCTTTTAAAACTTCATTGCATGAGATTGATACCATGGAATTCCTCGAATTGAGCTCTAACATTTAAGATTAATTATAATGCAGTTTGTTTTTAAATTAAAAAAAAATTATTATACATAAATCCAATTTTTTTTTTGCTTCACTTATGTTTTGCATGATAATGTATCTCACAACTTTTTTTCATACATATTTTTGTTACATGGGACCAAAACTATGACGTTTTTCACGCTTTCTACTACCATTGAAGCTAAGATAAATATACTTTGCTTTTAAAATTAAAAAAAAATGTTATTTAGATCTAAATTTGATTGGTGCCGTTACTTACTCTCCAATAATGCTGCTACACATTTTGATTTACACATTTTTCTACTTGACCAAATCTCAATTTTTTACTACAAAATGTAGCTAGGGACCAGTCCTCTTCAAAAAGGTTAACGGGTTTCTATTTGGTTAAGAACTGAATTAGCGGCAAGCTCTGAAATATGCTGCATGTGAGTAAATTTCTACCTTAAGAATATTATTCAAATACTACCATAGTTGAATGATACATGTGCGTGTGTGTGCATACGTGTGTGTACACGCACGGGTGGTTTCGTGCGTGTTTGTGTGTGTAAGTTTGTGCTTGCGTGTGCGTGTGTGTGTGTATGCGTGTATGTGTGTGCATGTGTGTGTATATGTGTTTATGTGTTTATGTGTGTGTGTGCGTGTGTGTGTGATTCAATTCAAAGCTACTATGTGTTCCATGTTTAGAACTCATGTTGGCTCTGTGTTTAAAAGCAATATTTCCTTTGAGACTCAATAATGGAATATATCAGTTCTTTGGGAAGGAAAAAAAAACAAAAAAAAAAAAAACGCTGGTTTCCGAATGAAAATCGTGGTAGGAAGCTGGCCTTTGCGCATAAACGAGTAAGGATAAAAGTAATGTAAAAATGAAATGAATTGGAATGATTAAAGAGAAGAAAGTTTATTAATGAGAAAGGAGAAAATTAAGAGTTGCATCTTTATATATCGTTCGAATCAGAATTAATATGGTTGGCGTAAATTAATTCAATTGTCTAAATGTCAGCCTTAGCGATTTTACAAAGTTGATTTGGAAAACGTGTCATTTATAACTTGTCCTGATGCTACCATTTAAAATAATTTTCAGATTTAGAATTCGGTTGGGCAGTAGAGTTCTCAGACATAGAAATAATATGAGAACTATTTCTCTTTGATCCATTAACATATGGGAGGAACGTTCCACAATACTCCCCATGATAGTGTAGCTTTTGGCAACAAAACGTCAAACCTTTCTAATCTTTATGTTGAAAAGATGCCTGGCGATTAGTATATTAATCTCGCATATAGCAATTTATTTTTCCGCTGGGTTATACTATTTTGGAGCGCTGAGGCGTCGTCAGCTACATAACACAAAGACTCACACACATGCATACAAACATACACGCACATACATGTATATAAAATGATACGACGGTCTTCTTTCAATTTTCATCTAACTCACAAAGCTTTGGTCGCCCTGGAGTAATAATGGAAGACACGTGGCCAAGACGTGACTCACTGGCATCGAACGATGAATAATGTGGTGGAAAGGAAGCATCTTACCACACAGCCACACCTAAACACACACACACACACACACACACACACACACACACACACACACACACACATATATATATATATATATATATATATATATATATATAAATATACCGGAGGAAGCACATAAATGTGCAACAAGGTGGAGAAAAGAATACTCAAATACCAGAGGTAGAGTAATATGCTTTATTTAAAAGCAGCAGAAATATAACAAAAAATCTGTTACTCAGGGTTTCACGTTCCCGTTCATCAGACAGTTTTTTCTAACAAAACTGTCCAATGAAAGGGAACGTGAAACAGTTTTTTGTTATATTTCTGCTGCTTTTAAAATAAAGTATATATATAAACAGCGAAAGTGAGCTATAACGTTCATTTAAACTTAGTGCGCATGCACGGAAGGGTTCAAGGTCAATCTGTTCAAGCGGATTTACTCTGCGTGCTTTATCTTCGTTACTATGCCAACAGTCCTTATACTAACTGATCAGAAATGCTCGAAATGTGGAGATGAACATCTGACATGGACCTGCGATGGTCGGCTGAATAGTTCATAGGCTGGGCCTGATACTTCTTTTATGGAATGTGAACAAATGCGGTTTATTTTACAACATAGACGAACGTCTTGCATCAGTATTATAGAGCTTGGATCTTATTGGTGAAGAAAATTTCATCCCGTTTGTCAAAAATGTCATTAACAGCAGGGCCAGGGGTATTAGACATGTTATTGCGATCGGTGTTAGCGTTTTCATTGTGTAGGTCTATGGTAGGGTTGTATGTATTTAGATAGTAAAAGCTACATTTACGTTTATTACATGAGGTGATAATATATACTATATTTTGTGTAGATGCATAGGATAATTTATAACTGGAATTATTAATGATAGAATAGTAGCTATGGTTACGTGGGAAATTGAATTCTACAATTTTAAAGAAAGCTTTAACGAGTAGCTTAACGTTTAGAGCGAATGGAGGTGTATACTAGAGAATAGATCTTCCACCGCTTTTATTAGGCAAGTTAGGGGAGGTGTGATTTCTAGTAAATGTTAGAGGAGAGTTGGGAGATCTAATGCTAGTATTAGTGTTTGTAGATCGAGTGTTGTGCGGCGGGCCCTAGGTGGGAGAGATTATCTAATCGTAGTAGGAGGGATTGGATTTCCAACATTCGTGCGCGTTTGTCTAGAGCTATGTTTTGAGAGGTGTTCCTAACGTCTAGTGATGGGTATAAATGTATTCCTCTGGGAGAAGTCACTAGCAGCTAAAACTTGGTTATAGTAATTGGCACAGTTATTGGGGATTTCCTCATTGGCGGATAGATCGGATATTCTGATGGATATGCCTTTGATTGTGCTCTCGAAAATAAATTTATGGTGGATAGATTCTGTGTTGATGTATTTAAGGTAATTGTTGGGTTTATGTGATGGGGAGTATAGTGAAGAGATTAAATCTAATGTAACATTTGTAAAATTTGCTGTCCTGTAAAAGTTTTCGAAAGAGATAGATAGGTTAAAGTTGGCGAAGTATTTATGTGTTTTCTAGGTTTTCCTAATGCAAATATTGTTAGGCTGGTTGTAATTAATAATGCATCCTTCCTGCATAAACCCCCTTTGATACGGGGGAATTGTGTGCAGAGCCGTTGAAGGCGATAAAATCCGACTGGATTCGTGTCCTGAGTGGAGTCGGATGCGCCTATGGTTATATCAAAGAAGTTACTTTTAGTGTTGAGGTTAGCGCGGGAGCAAAGGTTATTATCGAAGGATATGAGGATCTGCCTGGCAGACAGAATTACATCAGTTGTAAGGAGGTTATGAATAGGATGGTATCCTTATTCTTAATTTTGAATAATTTCAGAGTCCAATCAAAAGCTCACCTGCACAGTACTGTCACTTCTGGAATATGCACATGGAATACTGCATTATTACTTAGGGGGATTCCTAGGTCACGCACCGACTCTGACTCTGGAATTGCACTACCTCCTCGTATAGATATTCCGATTGTTGTCTCTTTGTGGGTCGATAGCAGAGTGCTTCGAGCTATTCGGCAGGGAACTGCACGTTAAATCCATCAACTCACTTGTATATTTCATTCAGGTCTGTCTGATGTTTAGGATGTCATCAGCGATCCACGTTCCAGAGAGAGAGAGAGAGAGAGAGAGAGAGAGAGAGAGAGAGAGAGAGAGAGATAGAGAGAGAGAGAGAGAGAGCACTATTTACGGTATCTCTCTGGCTTCTGCGTTTTAAAACACCATTCAACCAAATCACCTTGTTTCCCAGCGATACCAAGTTCGCGTAGACTGTGGTATATGATCCTATGATCAGCTTTGCCAACGGTCTTGACAAATCGTGTTACATCACAGTTACATTAGAGTGACTGATCTGTTCTTCCAGTGCTTCGTAAAAGTGCGGTAGAAACTATGTGAAGTAGCTCTACTTTTAACGGGAGCTACTTTGCATGTTTGCTAGTCAATTTCTTCTAGGAATGTGACCAGCTTTCTTATAGGATGCATTGCATGAAATTGCTAACATATGAGGTCAGAGAGATAAATCTGTTAATTTTAGCTTCTGCTTTTTTTTCCCTTCATTATGGACTAAGCACTTTATACCTTCTAGTATTTTGAGAAGTTTACCGTCGGTATACAAAGAATCTTTGAAAAATGTACTATGATTGTGTCACAATCCAAGTTTATAAGTAACAACAAGATTAGTAGTGTGACTTCATCACGGATGTACATCGCAACCTCATTGTGACTTCTATCTCTTCTGTATGAATGCAGGACAGCATATAATGGTGAATAGATCTCCGAAAACAGATGGTTTTCTTGATTGCATGTAATAAATTTCATAATGTTTCAAGATGGTTAACAGTCTGCTTAAGTGTGGCCTGAGGAGCACTTGGGAGTAGATGAATTCCTCTTTTTCTCGCTGTATACCCACCACAGATGAACTAAATCCGTTAATTTTCAGGGCCACTAAAATAAGGTTTTTGGGTGAAGCATTTTCTGTTGACACCTCGAGAAATGATTTTAAAATTAATTGGAATTGAACAAATTAAATAGCAATATAGAGGAATAATTTTCAATATGCATTTCTTAAATTAGTCTTGTTAGACATGTAAAACACCGTTAAATTAGTGATGTTGATCTATTTAGAAATATATTTGATTGCAAAAAGGGACTAAAGAAAATGGATTTGCATTTACTAAAGGGCGTACATTACTGGAATTGCAATTTAAAGAGCTCATTTAGTAAGTTATTATCTCAGTTTAGCCCAGTGACTATTTTCATTTAAATTGTGCTAGTCCTTAGAGCTGAAATATTTGGTTTTTGTAAGAGCCATCTTAACATATATAGAAATAAATGTTTCAAATAACAGAGTTAAATGAATACACATTTTTTATCAGAGGCATAAAATCAAACAAATTTGCTATTTCACCGAATACGTATTACGATGGTGAAGAGCATTATACATGACTAGAATGTGCGTTACTGACCTTGTGAATAGAGAGAGGAAAAGTGGAATATAAATTTATTCTTGTTTAGTTACCTTGCGCTACCAGTAGGAAAACAGAGATAATTAGATGTTCTGAATTATTCAGAAGAAAAGCTGCTTATGAAAAAAAAATGAATGTATATGTTTGTCGAATAATTGACAACAAATGCAAATTTAAATACAGCTACATTTATTGTAAAGCATGTCAAATTTAGCTTTCCCTAGCCTTTTCAATGGTATGATGGGAATTTCTCAATTAAGCGTACATTAAGTAAACAAAAGAAACAAGTGTTTAACGCTGATTGACTTAGATATATGATAAATTCAAGCAGAAATATTTTTCTTTCTTTCACATATGTTTTCGTTCGTGAAAATCTAAATCTTATGTATTTACTGCAACCTGGGAAGGTAGAAAATGAAATGATATCACATTTCCGAACATGTGACAGCAATGATTTCAATTTAAAAATATAATTGTTTTTTTTAATGAACGATTTAAATTGAGAAATTGCGAAAAAATAGAAAGTTTTGTCACGGAATAAAATATTGATAAAAAGGTTGTTTTTCTATTTTTGAATACTCTGAAATATATTTAAATAGTATGCCGATTGGTCAACTCTACCTTCATTTGCTTTCAATAAATCACTGTTCTCTAAACAATCATTGAACTTAATGTAATGTAAGCCCATAGAGAAAGATCCATAATATTGATGAATTTCTACAGGTATATTACTCAAAGTTTAGCAAATAAAGGTTCCACAGTATATATATTTCAGAGAATGCGTTCATCTTCACCGCCTATGGTTTTAGGTTATCTACTTTTTGTATCCATGCAAGTATAATTATATGTAAACCTTAATTGTGAAAATATGAAATTTGAAATTAATAATCTTGTTCAAGATCGTTCACATGTTTTATTTCACATATGTTATACGATCCACACCGTTCAGCAGCTGCTGTTAATATATTATTAGGTTGTCAGATAAATTCGTTCGTTTGTGTGCACTATGTAATCCTTAATTTTCATCAATAATTTTAACAAACTATAGGCGCAGGAGTGGCTGTGTGGTAAGTAGCTTGCTTCCCAACCACATGGTTCCGGGTTCAGTCCCGCTGCGTAGCATCTTGGGCAAGTGTCTTCTACTATAGCCTCGGGCCGACCAAAGCCTTGTGAGTGGATTTGGTAGACGGAAACTGAAAGAAGCCCGTCGTATATATGTATATATATATATATGTGTGTGTGTGTGTGTGTCTGTGTTTGTCCCCCTAGC